>NC_040016.1:13334933-13631212 GCF_000972845.2 Larimichthys crocea
AAAGTCTCACCATAGAATTAAGGGTAGTAGAGCACTGAAAAGTGCTTTCATTTCCTTTCTTAAAGGGGATAGTTTGGGTATTTTGAAGTAAGGTTGTATGAGGTACTCCACAGTCAGTGTATTACCTACAGACAAAGTTTGGAGAAAGAGGCAAGAAAACCTCAAAAACAAAAGAATATCTATTTAAGTGCACACCACATTAGGAACATTATCATTGCTTTACCTTGTCTTTGTCAAACAGCCTTTTATGTATTTTAAGATGCTGTCCCTCGAATGATTGTAAAAAAAGGTCATGCTGTATCTGGAGTACAGTCGTCCCTCGCTATAACGCGGTTCACTTTTCGCGGACTCGCTGTTTCGCAGATTTTTTTTAGTGTAATTTTGCATGCTTTTTTTTACAGCGTCCTGTACAGTATGAACGCGCATTGTGTTCTGCGTCCTGATTAACTAAGGGAGTACTGTACAAAATGCGTGTAAAAAAGTGTATAAAAGTGTGTGGTTAGGGGTTTACGGCCTTAAAACATGTATAATAATTGTAAAACTTACTTCGCAGATTTCGTTTATTGCGGGTTATTTTATTATATCCCCCGCGATAAACGAGGGACCACTGTATATAAAATCATCATCAAGATGTTAGCGTCCTATGTAGAGCTGCAACAATAGTTAATAAATTGGTCACTTAACAGGAAATTAATTACCAACTACTTGGATTGTTTTTAACATTTTTTTTAAGCAAAAACATCAAACATTGATGGTTCCAGCTTCTTGAATGTAGGAATCAGTTGATTATCTTGGTTTTAAATTATAATAAATTGAATATTATGAACTTTTTGTTGGGAACAACAAGACATTTGATGCTGTTGTGTGGATATTGTAATGGTCATTTTATACTGCTTCACTGTCTATCTATTGGCAGATTAATCAATAGTGAAAATAACCATTAGTAGCATCCCTAGTCTTATGCAGAGCTTGGTAATTAAGGAAATGCTACAGTACATTTCTTGAGGTGTTTCTGCTTTGCCGATAGGTGTGTCAGCTCATTCAAGTCTGTCGTGGTGGTTGCTTTCATTCAACTGATTAGCTCTCATGTGAAAACACAGACGAGCAGAATCTAAATTCTCTGCTTATCTTCCCATTTAAACACTTGTATTTTGTTTTTATACGCTTCTTCTTCCCAAGGCATGTGTTGACAAGAAACCACAGCCAAGCAGCAGACTGTTGTGCAGAAAGAAGCTGACTCTTGGGTAAAAAATATTAATCAAGCGACTCAATAGTCTCTGTAGAGCTTATTACTCAGACCGCTGAGCCTAATGTTTTATTATTTGTGCATGTTTGACCACAAGGGATTCATGCGCGACATCAAAGACACTAATATCCAGTGTTGGAGTTTGTTTTGTGAACATTCTGCTCTACTGAGTCCTAAATTCCTCTAATCCCTGTTTTGATGATCCAATTTACTGCACCGCAAGGTAAGTGTGCGTGTTTAGAGTGCACACATTTAAGTGTAGGTACTCATGGACGTTTATGTGTTATTGGATACCCCATTCTTAAGAGCCAGCTGCTTCTCACTCCTGTAGGCTTTAATTTTTTTCTCTTTTTCACTACAGTTGACTGTGACTACTGCAACTCTTTCATTCCCGGACACAGTGGGTTCAGATCACTGTAGTAAGAGAGACATAGCTGTGCCACCGACAGGCATGATCTCAAAGTGAGATCAAAGTGAGTGATGTATGCTGATAGAGACAATCCCAAAGTTCTTTCATACCCCTGTGGTTGACTCTAATCGTTTGATGGAAGGCGCCAGACGGAGCAATAAGTCTTGTCCCTTCATAAACTTGACAAAACCTTTGACTTTCCAAAGGTTTTTGACTTCTGTCATTCATTTTTACTGTCAGTAAGGGTTACAGACTGCAATACAGGCAGAAAGTAGGCCAACTTCATAAAGCTATGTCTCCAGAATAACATTTTATGATCTACACAGACGAACTGGAGGAACAAATACCACGTGGACCTAAGGGGATTGCCCTCTGACCCTTTGCGTGTGCTCTATCTGCGCTCTACCTGTTAGGACCCGTCTTTTCCAACTTTGACCCAGGAGTACTGAGCGCCTGGGACAACACATGGAGACCAGCATAAATCCCAAAAAATACTTGTTGTGTTTTCCAGCCTGCCAGCACGTGGGAAATATGCTACTGTGGTATGTGCAAGGCCTTAGCGGAGGGGAAAAATGCCCAAAGCCATTTTCCTACAGGGCAAAAGGTGGCAGATACATGACAGACTGTCATGCTCAAGGTGTACCAGGGGAATAAACATTGGGGCTCTGATCATTGCTTCATGTGCTGAAGTGTGATACTACATAGTTTCACAGTTTGTTCAAAGTTGAAACATTAGTCAAATACATAACCCTCTGGGTACATCTAATTCAGAGGCACTGGGCTCTGTTTTCATGGCTGTACAAAAAAACAGCTCAAGCAAAGCTATGACAAGGTGGTATTTTCCTGACCTTGAAGTAAGCCTGGTCCATGTTTTGGTATTTTCATACACAGCATAGCTCAGAGGCAGCCGCAACAAGAAACACAGATTCTGTTTTTAGTGTCTTTCAGTTGATGATTTTAATAAAATATCAATATATCTACAGAATAACTGTTTTCAGAACTCTCCAAATAGAAGATTAAGATCAGGGGTTCCCAAACTTTTCAGCTTGTGTTTATTTAAAACAGTACAAAGGCGATCAGTCATCCAAAGGTTACATATTCATAAGAGTGTTTGAAGCAAATATTGTTTTTTAACCTCAGATTGTTTAATTTCAATATTTTTAAAGGTCTTTAGAGGTAAAACTATTCAATATTTATAAAAAAGGAAATAATGCCCACAAAAATAAAGGCAGAAATATGTGTTGTAAATTGTTAATCTTTTTATGACATCTTCTGAGCCTTTTGGGGGGTCCAGACTTCCAGGCAGGGACTAATCAAACCAATAACACTCGATAAGTTTATCCCCTCATATTCATACATGTGTACTGAGCCACCTTTATAACCGGTGAACTCTGCTCAGCTCACATGACAACCCTATTTGCTGCAGCATCTCACTCCACCACCCCAACCTCCTCATGATTTCCTAATTTTTTTTAAATTGATATTAACGCAGAATCAATATTTCCATCTGCTGTAAAGGTTGGGATTAGTTTTCAAAGCATGTTACTGCCCAGATTCTTTCAGATTTCATCTGAAGTCTTTTCAGCCTAATCTAGCTTAACCCAAGTTTAATGTAATGTGACTCCAGCTAGTAAAGCAGCCTGCACTGAGATAGGATTCAAACTGTTGTCCGATTTAAAAAAGAAAACAGCCTTGACATGTGAAAGGCCACTGACCTTGTCTCTTTACATTTCTTTCAGATTAGCATTTGTTCTTCACACCTCACGAAACATCAGTAAGACGCTGGCTGTGCATTAAAAGAGAGAGCACTCTTGGGTGAACTTTCCCCAAGGCGAAGTGGGTTACACATGGAGATAATACACAACAGAGGAGATAATGTTTTAGCTAGAGGGAAAACAAAGATAAGAAGTGAAGTGTTTGGCTCAGTGGAGTGCACGATGAGCTGATAAAAAAGGCAGTGAAATCAGAGAAAGATATGGAAGTTTCAGTGAAATAAAAAGGAGGGAGAATCAGGCCACCACTGGCAGATGAAGGGATCAGTCCACACAGATTATTCCACTCATTGTATTTTGCAAACTCTTGTCACTGCCAATTTACACAAACTTGATGCCCTTGCGACCTTTCATCAGGAATCCTGTAAAGAGCCTAATGAGACAGTGCCAGACTCAGCAAATTATGGGAGATTAAGGTGCTGTGCAGGATGCAATGGCAGGTAGGTGGACAAGGATGTACTCCACCCTGACTAGAATGCACTCCCTCTCATTAGAGATGCCTTTCCTGACTTCACAGGGACACAACAGCTCTCTCATGGTTAAACCTAAATATATCACAGTGTTTCAGGATGGGACAACAGAATTTATTTTTTTGCTTTTTCAAGGGCTTAAGTAAGTGAATTATTTTGTTGTGCTAAAATAATATTAAATAGTAAGTTAATTCAACCCACAACAAAAAAGTTGGATGAGTTTAGAAGTTCTTTACCAGCTTGGATTCTTCTTCCCTGCCTTTGCTGTTGCATTACTAGATTTATTTAACAACTGTTGAGTAAAAAATCCCATCTGATGCACCATTTAGTGCTCTGCGAGATTTCTTTTTCTAGGACAGCAAAGGCATAACAAAGTTCTCCAATTTTCACGAGTGGATGGAGTAAGGAATAAGGAAAACTTATCACAACATGCATAATTATGTTAATTATGTCTGCACTTCTTCTGTCGCTAATGTTGATTTCATAATGATCTCTACTCCCTGAAGTCAAGCAGTAAACATTAAGAGACAATGTGCAAATATTACTGACCCATTTTTGTGTAAGCTAAATATGCAAGAGAGAAGAGTAGTCTTACATGTCGCAGGGCATTTATCCATTGCTGGATGGGTTGCTTTAAAAAGCAATTTGAGGCATAAATTAAGAGTATACCCACAGCTCCAAGCACAACTACACCACTGATTTATGTACATCCTTCTTCACTTCCCTTTTCTTATTCATGGCTTCATTTTCTGAAACCATAAAGCTGCTAAAACAAAGAATCCAAGGAGTTCAGGACAAAAAGATGAAAAATGTGCGAGAAAATATTTGCAGGAGATTCTGGTTCCCAGCAGTGCCTACATCTCCATGGTCTCCTTCATTTCAGCTTCTCTGGAAGCCACGCTATGCTGGCTGCTAATAATGCTCAAAGAATGAGATTAAACTTTCAAATGGCAAAAAAACAGAAAACACATCAGTGACTTTGAATGGTCCATTTAACCTCCAGTTTACAACTGATGGAAGAGATTGCGTTGTAACAAAAAAGCTCTGAATAGCAAGATTATGTCACCACCTGACCATGTCCACTGTTGAAACAGCTCTCAGTACAAATTTCTTCACTTTCTGCTTGTGTTTTTAAGGTTAGAACATAAGATGTCGTAATTCCCTCCAAGTAAAGTAAAAAAGCAGACTTCAACCTGTTCACAGCCATTTCAGCTGTAGCCTGTTAAATCCATCGAGAGGAGAAGGGAAACCCTGAGAATGATTTAGACTGCTTGCGATCTTTCTAGACGTTTACTATCCCATTATCAGCCATTTGACTTTTACAACTTTTTCTCTCCCACTTAAAAAAAATCTTTAAAAGCATAACAGCTAGATTTTGACCACATAAAACAAATGTGGTGATCGTTATACGGCAGTTATATAACCTAATGCTCTGATGCCCAACACCTTTCGACCTCTCGCTGGAGTACACGCCAGTCAAGAGTGACGAACTGCTGCAGCTGAGCATCTCAGCTTTACAATGTCATGGCCTTATAGTCCTTCATGCTCATATTTAGCTCAAGGTAGCTGACCAAAGTAAAAGATAATCATGTGAATTATGAGCGAATGTTAAGTCTTTTAAGTGAATCAACAGTTCCTATGTTCAGTAGCTTGAGACAGGAAACAGGAAAAATTTGCTGGACTCTTTTCTATGACGAAGCTGCCAAAGGTGAAAGTGAACTGGTTACAGCTACTTTGTTCTCAAATTGTATTATTAGAGCGTATAGGAAATCATGGCGCTATACCTGTCAATCAGTAAAAATCCTTTTCGACTGCAGGGGCTTAAATAATAATAATAATAATAATAATAATAATAATAATAATAATATTGTTAAGCATACCCTGTTTTTCCCTTAAAGGTTTGCTTTTGTTCCCAATCTTCTCCAGCAAGGTCCTGTGAGAAACATGTAGAAGGCTCTAATTACAGAGAAATGGGATATGATGTGCATAACTAAGTTTTCATTATGTTTTTGTTGTAATGTGCCTTTTATATCTACATACAATGCAAATCCTCACCCATGGAGTCCACCATGTTAAAGCGCCCTTCATCCTTCATGCTAGGAAGGACAAGGGGAGAAAGAAACAAGAAAGTGAAACAAGAAAAGAGAAAAATAAAATGATCAGTATGTGTGAGCAAACTGAAACTGAAAAACTACAAGTGGTTTAAGACGCTTGGCCACCAACCAGCTAGATCCAGACTCAATAGTGCCATGCATAAACTAACATGAATGTTAGGTCTATCAACCAGCCCATTAAGATAACGTGGTTGGTCCTGATTTCACCTTTTTAAATGGCATATTCACAAAATGTCAAAGTTGCTAAAATACAGTATAAATGTAGGTAGAAGCTTGTACCAAAGCCTCACAAGGTAGCTAAAAGTTTAGGTTAAGGGAAGCCTCAGATTACAGGGTAGTCACATTTTTCATAGATTACTTACTGGTTTACAACACACCAAAAACAATACCAACTTATAAGTTCTTAATGAAAGAAGGCCTGATAATTATCAGCCACACTGGCTAATTATCACAATGGCACCATGTACTAATCATGTACCCATCTCCATCCATAAGGACAAAAGCATGCATGTGTGTTTCATTTTGGGGCACTTAGCTCAGCTTAGCTCAGCACGAAGGTTTCTTAAATGTTTTTCTTACTCCTCCGTAAGTGAAAACCAATCAATGGGACTGAGAGTTCAGGGATTTATTTTTACAATGGGGAGGGTCTCAAGGCTGACATACTGAAAGCACCTCTCTCATTACATTCCTGAGTGATTCCAAACATGAAGGGAGCAGATATTCATAGCCAAAGAAAAATCAAAGAATGTTTCCTCACTACTCAACTGACAGTCAAACCCTCACCAGGATGAGCAGCATGTGTGAAATGGTTTCACCATAGGGTAAAGGTATTATTAAAGGCATATTCTCTTTTACAACAAGGCCCCATGCAGACTTGCATCCCCAAAACATGACAGATACCATCTGTGTGTCTGCTGCTCCCTCCTGTCACTGTCAGTCTCTAAATGGCAGTGATGATAGGAGTTAGCTCACATTTTTCAAACAGGGTTAGATGCCACATAGCCTTCCTGCTGTTTTTTACCAGCAAGTGCCACTATGGAAGGTCGAGGCTGGTCTGAAATGGGACAGACTGGGTCCACATGCTGGCTCCATCTTTGACCTCTCTGCTCCCCTTCAATCTTCAGCACAGAGGAAGGCCGCAAAAGTCACCACTGTCACGTAAATCAGCTTAATTAAGCAACACAGTTATGCTAACAATACTAGAATTACTTGTGATCTTCCACTTTGCAAGCTTAAAAAAAGATGACAAACCACTGCTTCATTACTTTGTTGTGTTTTGAAAAAAAAAACAAAAAAACATCAGTGTTGGCAAAGTCCAAAACCTCTGACCAACAAGCCATTAATGTGTTAACTAGGAGCTGACATCTGGGAGGCATGAACCACCCACATTTTTGGTAACATTTGGACTTAATGTGCTGCACTGGTAACTATGACTAATAATGAATAAACCTTGCATGCGTGACAAAAATGCAAAAAGGAAAAAAAACATGTTTGTGAGCAGGAAAGACATTTGTAAAAATTCAACAAACATGGACTAGTCAGAGAACTCCACCTACTGACTGCTTTAAGGCAATTTACAATGTCTACATGTGTGAGGTGAGTGGAGGGGTGAAGAAAGACAGGTTACAACAGGCCACTGAACTGTTAGTCTGAGGAAAGACCATTATTGAACCTTAAGTAATTGCAGAGGGGGACAGCTATTAGAGGAGGAACAGAGGTGCGGGAAAGAGCAACATCTGAAATCACCCTTGCTGACTATGGTTATACATGCAAATTCAACATAAACTGAAGCACATACTTTTTAGACACATGAAATTTTATGGAACGCTGTTCAACTCAACGAAGAAAGACAGTGAGAAATTAACAGAAGATCTGAGCGACAAGATTACCTGTTACCACTGTCTCAATTTCACTGCTCTCCCCATATCTCCCTGACCTGACATGGTACCATGACATACACAACATATAGAATCCATGGCATTTTCTTTGACATCTTGGCCAGACGACCCTGGTTTAAGTCTGTGTACTTTAAACAGTTCTGTGTAACTCAACAAGTGTCCTGTAACTAGTCAATAAATTCCCACAATAGCTCCAGGGCTGCTGTCCTGACCTTGCAACCATGCTAACAAGCACGCAACTTCACAATACAGCTCCCAGACAGAACCAGAATAACCAGAAGACTGAAAACAAACACATCGGAATAAATTAGGTTTGACCCCCTAATTTCATTAAAAACAGTGTTCACAGTACGGAAGTGCATTGCTGCCACCCTCCAAAAAATAATTTGGCTCACTATCACGTAATTACGTGAAAAGTTTCATGTTGTTTCATGATGTGGTATGTTCATGTTATAACGTGAAAATATCACCATATCACAAAATAACGTGATAATATCATATCACGAAATAACGTGATAATTTCATATCACCAAAATAACGTGATAATTTCATATCACGAAATAACGTGATCATTTCATATCACGAAATAACGTGATAATTTCACGTTTTAACATGAAACTTTCACGAAATAACGTGATAATTTCACGTTTTAACATGAAACTTTTCACGTAATTACGTCATACTGAGACAAAAAATTTTGGGGGGGTGGCAGCAATGCGCTTCCGTATCATATAACTGAAATACCACAATGTAAAAATATTATGATAAGTGAAAAAGTTTTCAATTCAAAAACATACAAGTATTATACAATATGTACTTATCAAAAGTCTTACAGAATGTTATTATTTTAATATTATTACTGAAGTTTTATGAAGTTTATCCAGCATTAATGTTGTTGTTGGAGACAACTACTATGTATTGTGGGGCAGTTCATTTTCACAACAAATAGTTTAGAAGTTGTTCATATGTTTTTTTTAAGTGAAAACATTATCTGAAAAATAACCATAAGCTACATGTAAATTAAATTTAAGGTTTATTTTAGTACCATATTTGTCTCTGAAATTAAGTATTAAATAGCATAAACAGGTAAAGCTGAGTATAAGTACCTCAAAATTGTACTTGAGTACAGGACGTGAGTATGTTTTCTCTCCATCACTATGTAATTGTGACCCATGTGATCAAAGAACATTTGAATCGAATGCTTAGAAAATGTCAGAGTGTGTTCCCGCTGTACAATTTCTCAACATCTCGGCCACTAGACTGCGGAGGACTTGCGTTATGCACCGCCAGGCTCTAGAGAAATAACTGACCTCATTATTTAGAGCTTCAGTCAACTGTTTATGGACTGGACCAAAACTCTGAAGACATACAATATTCCCTGTTAGGGTGTTAATCATTCTGGATTACAGGAAGGAGCTCTGTTACTGTAAGAATGAAGGAGGAACTTCCACTTCTGTATCGCTGTTCTTAACTACAGTGAGGATGGGTCTCTTTGAACAGTTGTACAGGTGTTATTTGATACCAAAAAAAGTCAAGAATAGATGTTAATTTTCTGAGAATTGAAATGAAGAAAGAAAAATAACTATATATATATAATATATTATATAATATATATATATTATATATATATATATAGATAGATAGATAGATAGATAGATAGATAGATAGATAGATAGATAGATAGATAGATAGATAGATAGATAGATAGATGAAGATATATATATATATATATAAATATATAGATAGATAGATATATAGATATATTAGATATAGATAGATATATAATTAGATATAGAAATATAAATATATCCAAATGGCTGAGCAGTAATCTCTCCAGTAAAACATCCAGGTATCCAGGTTCCAATAAAAGATTAATTGTAGAGCTTTCTTTTTTTGCCAGATACAAAATTTTAGTATAAATCACACTAAGAAGCTTTCTTTGACTCATCCATAATCTTGGTGGATGAACATAAACTAGCGTAACAGATGTTTTGATGGACTAACATTTGCACTGACTTCAAAAGATGGTTGAGGCTGAGATAGCATGCCTGGGCACCTGCTTTGAAGCATTACCGAATAATGATAATGATGATGGCATTCAGTAGAGAGTCTGTCTTGAGTGATGTCTGCTGGCCCTCCCGGCATTGCAATGACCCCAAATCCAGCCAAGATATGAGCTTATAGTTCATTTCCAAAGAGCAAATAAATGAGAGGTAATTACTGTAACAGAGAAAGAGCTCTTTCAGGAAAACATTTCACAGTTTGGGATCAACAAACAAAAGCCAAATAAACACGTGGTAATCCTGTGGGAAAGGAACAAATACAGCATTTCCACATATCGGGTTACGTCTATTTGGAAAAATTTTCTCTCTGCTTATCAAGGATATCAACTTGGATGTCAATGACTCCTCATATTTGTTTCAAATAAATCTTCTGAAGTTATTATGTAATCCATCAGTTTTATGTATTGAGATAACTTTCATTTTATCCTTGACCTCAGAACAGGACACACAAGGTAACTTTAAAACATTTATCAGGATTCTTGAACTAAGACAGTGAAGTTTCATGTTACAAAAAGTTCTGTTCATTTGACTATTTGTCTGTCTGCTTGTCTCTGTCTGAGCCCAGATGTCAGCTGGTATGAAGACATCTGCCCTGCCAGAGTTCTAAAAGCCTTGGAAGCTGTTGATCCCAGTGGATACCACTTGTCTACTGATGACAGGCTGGAGTACATCAGGCACCAAGTGACTAAATCCCTCTGGATTTTTATAAGCACTTCAGAGCAAAAACAGCAACACTGGTTTCCTGATCTGTAATAGGTTCATTATATTCATTGGTAATTAAACTATAATGTATAATGTGAAGCTAAAAATGCAGTATAACATTAAAAGCTCATAAAAACTTTTCACATATTACTCCGCAGTGAATCACTCTTGTATAATAACTTTAAACCTTAAAAGACTTAATGTTGAATCAAATGTTACAAGAGCTGTTGAGTGTTGCAGTGAAGAAAGCAATATACACATGTACAATGATTTATTCTCATAAGTCTCCATCAGTCATGTCAAACGATCAATCTACTGTATCACAGTATCGTGGTTTGGAAAGGATGAAGCTGAGGGAGATGACCCGTTCAGAAATGTATCGCCTTTGAAAGAACTAGAAGAGCCTGAAGGCAGCAATCCTCACTTTACCGCAGAGTTGAAGCACAAATACAAGAAAACCCAGTAATTATTGTCTTACACAGACACAATGCTACTAAAAAGCAAAACAGATGACAGCTTCAGACAACTATTGAGCGCAGCGCACTAATTGGCCCCCTCTGAAAGACATAAACACATACACACCAAGTGCTATACACAAACATGGACGGACCACATCAAAAAAACGCCTCAAGGGGATATCATCACATGCGACTGCAGAGGAATGCTCACACTGCTGAGAACCATCAAAATGTGATTAAATGATGAGTGAATCCTTGAGTGAAGTGCGGCTCCGCACATTCGTCTTCAGCCACATCCTCTGCTGCGGCTACAGTTTTTATGTAAACATGACGAGAGGGAAACAAGTGGTGACTGACAGCTGTGTGAAGCATGTGGACCGCACCAGTGACTTATCACAGCAGCTTATGAGAGCTACGTGCTCGTCTACACAATGTGGTTATTTATCTAGTTAACAACAAAACGTGCCTGACCACCACAGTGTTTTTCATAATGGCTGAACTATATATCACAACTGTCACTCAGTTAACAGTCATTCATTACAAGTGATGTTATTACCCTTTCTCAATTGAGACACTTTGTCCTCAGCCTGCAGCTATTCTCCTTGCCCTCTGACGTGACCTGTATTTGGCACATGTGAGACCTCAAAAATGGGACAGTGGTGAGTCTATTTCTGCCTGTGTCTGACTCCCATCGTCCCAAATGTTGCTCAGGGTCAGGCGGAGTCAGACACCCACACCCTTCATCAAGCAGCCCATTCTGTGCCAATCACAGGGCAATATAACTGCCAGAGAAGTTTACGGACTAATAGCCTCCAATAGAGGGAGAATCAGGGTGTGGGGGTGTGCTGCATAACTCTCCACCAGCAAGGGCCCCTTAGGTGCCCATTGATGACAGCTATCATTCACAATGCAGAACAATGCTGGTGGATGTCAATGTGTGGGAAGGGAAGGGGGGCAGCTGATGTCGGCACTGATGTATCAAACAGCTCGGGGGCTGCCTGATAGCAGAACTAAAAGAGATGGGATCTATATGGTGATGGGATACAAAGATAGTAAAGTGGGCCTACTTTCTAAAGCTTTGATCCTTCAAGAGCATTTTCCGTCATGCAAGACACAGCTGTGCAAAAACCCATATTGTGGACAATCAAGTGTCAGACTTTAATCATCAAGTAGTTATGTTTTATTTAATATATTAAAATGAGGGAATAAATAAAAAGCATTAACATGTGGCAACAGGAGGTTTGGACAACACTGTCTATTTAGCCAAATGTGCAGATAAAACTGTTTGTTTTGATATGATCACTTATCACAGATCATGTTTTGATCATTTAATTACATTTAATTATGGATAAAAATGTATTTTCTTGCAATACATGTGTCTAACATGAAAATGTTCTGGTGTCTTAGGGCTGGTATGTCAGTTAGAAACAGGAACTCATCTTTCATATCTCATCCTAATTTAGGAACACAGACACTAAACCAGTGAATAAAATCATACAGCGCAGATTTTTTTCCTTTCTTTCCTTGTTTGTCCCATACTGATGGGAAAATATTTTGACAGGCCACAAGAGGAAATGTCAAAGCAGTTGGTATTGATGCTCAGTTTATCAGGAGTCTGTCTGTCTTGTGTAACTGGTGTCAGTCAAATCCTTTATGTCTGTGTATTTCACTAAAACATCTTTCATAGTTACTGCTGAGAGGGAAAGACATGATAGAGGAATGTATTGCAATAAAAGAGTGAATTTATTCTAATCAACAGATCGAACAATGTTCAAATACATTTTTCCAGAAAAACACCGGGGTTTAGTGAATACAGAATTTTAGGGTTCAATCTCAGTCTTATTTTTCATATTGTATCAGGATCTTTTGGACTTTTTTTCATGATGAGGAGCAATACCATGATACATAATGTGCGTCAGGGAAATATACCACTCCACTGTAGTGCTGCTCTGTATTGGCAAAGCCTTGATGAGATGATCTTATTGGACAGAAATACTGTACTTCCAGATCATGTTCAATTTCCTATAAATCCATACTGTAAATTTTGCTGGTCAACAAACATCATTCAGCAGATGGCTTCAATCTTCTCAAAGACCTCTATTAGACCCATCAGGTCCAGCTTAATAAAAAGGCAACTAATGGCCTGAAGCAGCACCTCAATGGGCATGCGTGTTCATGGATCCTCCGTCCTTACGATTAAGTCTTTCATTCAAGCATGAAGTAATCAGAAGTAAGCCAGGTCAGCTTAGCTACCACAGAGAGCTCTGATCATGTAAAGAGGGCTGTCAGTGCTAGACTTCCCAAGGCTTGATCATAAGTCCTATAATAACCAACAAGGAAGCGAATGCATAGTATGCTAAAAGGTGTCATGAGGCTACATCTGTAGCACCAGAGAACATCTGACAAAAATCACGTGTGGGAGAAGAAGCTGGGAAGTTACAGAGACAAACTTGGAGGTCATGGATGCTGGCCAAAGAGCGTGAAGTCAGGTCAGACCATTGTAACAAAGGGAGGCCATTTTTAGTTGCCCCTGCATGTTTGACCTTGACTTATGCAACAAAGTCTGTGGTGTCTAGGATGGCCTAATTTGAGGGGAAGAGATGGATGATTCTGGTAAACAGTCAACACTAAGAGGAATTTCCTGTCGTGTGGTGTTATCAGAAAAACAACAGAATTCTTTGCTGTTTTACTTCAACAGCTTAAATTCAACAATGGAGTTGCTGATAAAATACTTGAGGCTGTTGCTATAGAAGCCAACTGCTGATGTGACAAGATTTTCACCGACTAGAGAAAGTGATCGCTCTAGAGTTCAGCAGGGAGGCTTGGAGAGCTGACAGAAAAGGATCTGAATTGTAGGCTTCAGCAAAAGAGCCAAAAAGGTGTTTTTAATCAAACGGCTAACAGTTATCGGTTTCTATCACCCTGTAAAGTGTTTCAAGGATTCCTACCTTTATGATTCCTAGTTTTAGAGTAGCTATTTTTTAAACTGTACGCAGCATCCATTGACAATGATGGAAATGGCTAAAATGCTGCAAATACCTTCCTAATGATGAAAAATTGCTGGAGTGGCAGATAATAAACAAAGGGCAAATAAGAGAGAAAAACAGAGCGCAAAAAAAAAAAATACAAAAAGAAGATAAGAAAAGAGATTCTGAATATGAAACACAGCCAGGATGTTTCTACTCACCATACTGGCAGCTGGGTCCGTTGAACCCTGCAGGACAATCACAAAGCTGGGTAGATCCCTCCTGACACTGGCCCCCATTGAAGCACACACCGTAGCTACACACCGCTGCCAATGTACGTGTGGACAGACAGGGTCGTGGAAAAAGAGAAAGACATAAAATAAAATTAGTACACCTGGATGTTGTCATGAAATGTCAACATCTGCAGTTTCCAAACATTGACCTCTTTCCATCAACGCCTTATCATCGGCTTGTTAACTCCTGACTAAAGAGGAACCTTGATGCTCCTCTATTCACACTAACCAATGTAAGAGGAATCCACCACTTGGCTCTCTTTGAACAGACAAGCAGGCTCTTGGCCAAGTGAAAGAAATTTCTAAACTCAATTTCACAGAATCAGAGTGTGAATGTGAGTGGCAGCAACAGCTTGTATGAATTTTAGGGGAAAGCGGCCTCATTCCCGCACGGTTTGAGAATGTTACCTGTGACGGACCTTGATTGATTAACTGAACTTTGATCATTGTCACAAATTGTAATCATACAGAAATGCACGGATGAATCATGGGATAAAATCAGAGAGTCACAGGTCGAGTGTGGCTCATCCATCAGCCAGGGGCTGTGTTCATAAATCCTTTGTAAGTCAAACACTTGTTCGTTATGACTATAATTCAAAGAATCGAACTGTCAGAGCCATTCGGTAGCTCAGAACATGTGAACCCACCTCAGAGGTATACCATCATGTTCTGTACATTCACATTAATCATGGCAGTCACCCAAAACTGTGTGTGCACAAACAGTTCATATGTGCTGAAGTCTCCCTGTTAATATCCCCATGAAGTAAGACACAGCTGTTTAAGCCAGGCCTGTTGTTTGCAGTGTAGTGCTTAGTGATGACAGCTCCAGAGGATTGATGTCTACCCATGCTCTTTCTGACTGGCAACATGTGGACAGTGCAAGTGAAAAAAAAAAAAAAATCGCGGTCCAGCTAATCACTGGAAGAATTTAAATACCAATCCTTCCCTCAGATGATTGTGAAGAAACCTGTCGACAGCCAGTTTAACTGTGCATCTTCTGCCAGATATGCATTTTTCTACTCATCTAATCCAACCAGAGGCAGCATGACCAATCATCACACTGGCACTGATGCCATTTACTGGCCATATATGGACATAGTAATAGTATCCATGTGACCGGGGCAACTCCAACAGAAACTTACCCACATCTACACATCTGAACTCTAAACCCTGCTCTCATTGTTGCTGATTTTTCTTGCTTTTATCATATGAATATTTTATTTCTTGTATAGTTCTGTTTTCAGTTAATATATATGGGGTGCTGCCCCAACATAAAAAACTTAATCATCAGTATCACATGATAAATAAAATTTGATAATTTATTGTTATAACATGAAACATTTAGTGTTATATCGTGATACTGAGTTTTATTTTTCTCGTGTGGTAGCATTAAACTTTCATACATTAAGGTTATATATTAAAAAATATTTGCTGGTTGTAGCTTCTTATATGGATTTTTCTAAAATGTATTATTAGACTGCTGTCTTGTCAGACATTCTCTTATTACATATTAATTTCTTTGAGTGATTATGTGCTTTGTTGTTGTTTATTTAAACAACCTAATTACATAAAAATATCCATTTCAGATACTTTAAACAGAGGAAGCTGAAAATATAAGCTGTCTTAAGCATGTTCACGGTCTGGCTTCACGTAACATTTCCAGACAAAGGAGAAAGACATGAAGAAGCCATCGCTAATAATCACAGATGAGCCAGAGTAATTTCATCCATGTCAGATTCACAGGGCTCAGTCTAAACATCCGCCTGTCATCTGGCCCACTCCGCAGACACCTGCTCAACAGTTGGACCATCCAGGGAGACTGCAACAAGTAACCCACACAGACATCAGGACTATCCCTCTCTTGTTGCATCTAAAAAAACACACAAGTAAACTAACCTGACCACACCGTCAAACATCCAGTTCTTGTGCTCGATAACCAAGAGACGAAAACCATGCCCAATTTGTGAAGCAACTGAAATCCTACTCCAACAGGAAGACCATCTCATCACTGCTAATCTGCCCATGATGACTTCCAGTTCCTCAAGACTGTGTGGCTACAGACAACAGATACACCGTGGTAGTTCAACATACAGTTTCATAGATTAGACTTCTGTGATTATCGAATGTGAGGGAATTTTGATGTGGTGACAGCTACAGATGACAGACGACTAGAAAAAAAAAGAGAGGCCAGGTTTAATTGCACGGTTTTTAATAGATCCAAATTCTTTGGAACAATTATATCACTGCCAGCTGTGAGAGATCAAATTAATGAGGCATTCTTAAATTGTGGTGAAAATGCTTTAAATTACCAGTAACAAAGTAAAAGGTCAGATGTCTCTCAGAATCACTTCGGGGAAGCATGGCTAAGCGACAACATGAAGAATGTACATTCCCCCTTTTAGAGATGTGAGACACACAGGATTGTTGGCAGCTAACCAGGGCATTTTTCGGCCACCCCCCTCCTGAGCCCCTTACACTGCCTAATCTTCCCTGAAATAATTTCTTAATGTGGCATGCAGCGTGGCATAAAACTCACTCTCATCTGTTGCAGTGAATGCCTCCACTCTATTACAAAGACACCTTCTCTGAGAGGATTAGTAGCTTCCACAAAAAGCAGAGACAGACAGACCAGGGGTCAGCGACTCGTGCAGAGAAACTGAAAAACCAACGAGCAGGTGTCACCCTTACAGCTTCTGAAGGGGATGTCCACATCGACACGGAGGCAGGCCCGTGTTTGTTTAGGCTCTGTTGATCTGTTTAACCCCCAGAGTGCGACCCAGAAGGAGACCTCATTTAGGGCAAATCACAGACACAAAGGCCTGCACCCAGGGCTCCGTTTGGTGCCATAATTGGTACTTTTGGAGCGGAGCACTGTATTTTAAAGACAACAAATCATGTTTTGCTATGAAGAGGAATTTCAAAGAATTCCTGTGAAAACTAGGGCAAGCTATGTCAGAGGATCTCTGACAGGTTTCTTTGAAAGACTTTAAATACCATTTGAAGTAGACACAAGGTCGGTTTAACAAAGCAGGCACAATAATACTTCTCAAAAAATGTAAATGTAGTATGCAAAGACCCTACAGTTAGACTATCTAGGGCATTTACTGCACCATACATCACACTGTAGGTCTGAAATTACAGATTTCTGTGAGAGAAATATACTTTCAAATACGTGGATGAGAATATTGACATTTAGACACATCACACAGAATAAACACTATCAAAATCATCTACCCTGTGTCAAATGGTCATTATATTATTTTCTTTACTGTAATGTCTCAGGCCTCACGACATGTCTTGTGTTGTTGCAGTTTATGTTTGGCTGTGTTAGCAAAATTATTGAGCCACTAGTTTTTGATTATAAGTAATGTAATCATGATAAATCTGAGTGCATTGCTGCCGATATTTATAATAGTGGTGTATAAGTGAACTGCACTCATAATCTGAGGGTACGAAATTGCAAAAATGTATCACATTTTACAAAATTACAGAGTTGCGGTAACCATCTTCAACTTCAAAAATTTGGTGATGTCTGCCTAAAACCTCCTGCAACTGGATGATGTTGCCTCCATCTGGTATGGATGCAATTAAAGGAACAGAAAAAGACAAAGGCATATACTCCTAGAAAGGTACATGGTTCAGCAGCATTTCAGAATTTGAAAAATAAGCATTGATTGCTAGCCCAACTAATCTCCACACAGCTGCATTCACCATCCGGCAACACACCCACATCTGTAACTAGACAGCGATGTCATTGTGATTGTTTGGGAATATTTCTTGTCTGAGGACTCTGAGAGCCATGTTTGCTCGACAGAGTCAACCAAACAGACCTCATGTTGTGGAGAGTAATCTGCTATTTGCTCACAGACTCATACTTGACAGCCGTCCCACAAATGTGGTCGCTGTGGAGTATTCTGTTGACTTTCCTACCTCTGCTGCACATTACTCCTTAGATCCAAATTACTAGATCAGTGTGACCAGAGGCAATATTTTGACAGACCAGACAATCTATATTACACCATTGTTTTGGCATATAATGCACCATGCTACGCCTCAGTTGGTTGATTCCTGTCTGTTTCTCTGTATGCGTCTGGGTCTGTGTCTATTTGTCTTCAGCTATGCACGATGCACATGACCACTGACATAGTTGTTGCTGTGTGACACGCACAGACCACCCATGGGACAGGCAGAGGACCATTTCCTCTTTTCTGGCCACTGGGCCTATTTCACATTTAGCTACCTTCACCAGCCTCCTCCCCACCACAAAAGGGGGCCAGTTCCTATTCAGCAGTTAACGAGGACAACAAACTGGATGAGCCAGTGTCCCTGTTCCTCAGCCCCTGTCACAAAGCTTATTGTTGCCGTCAATCAACATAACTGCTTGTTTCCACTCCCAACTAACCCCGTCCATTCTCACCCGGGCCGTGGCTACTTGCTGAGGTAAAAGGTTTAACTCCTTGATTGAGTGGTCCTCCAAACGTTTAAGTGGAGGAAGTCGCCACCGCAAAGTCAAGAGCTCTTCACCTTCAGGAGAACCACATAGCCACTGAGCCAATTGGAGTCTTTACAGAAACACACAAAGTCACCTTTTAGTAGATAAGTTATTAGATCTATTGTAAAAAACAAAACAAAAAAACCCAACAACTTTGATAGCGTAAATAGAACAGTAAATTAAATCAGTAACTATTTTGGTAATTGATGAATCCCTGAAGAATTTAACCCTCTCTGGTTCCAGCTTCTCCAAACTAAGGATTTACTGTATTTCTCTATGCCACATGTAAACTTTGATTATCCATGGGTTTTGGATAGATGGTCGGGCAAAACTAGACTAGTCACCTTGGACTTTTATAGGAATTTTACACACTTATCAAAGTCATTTGTAGTGGAATTGATAATGAACTTAACTGTTACTTGCATCCTTCATTTGTATAAGGGCTCACCTACATGGTGAAAGAACTACAAAGGCTGCAGCTCCATCTCTCCACTTTGTGCATTCTTATTATACAATAATGCTGGGAATCATCAGAACTTGCAAACAAAACATTGAAATCTCATGCAAGCCATTTAAGAAATCGATACTAAGTAGTAGTATCAGTGGAGAACTCGTAAAACACCATAATAAGATGATAGTAGCTTGAAACGCAAAGATATGGAAAACAAGAGGCAGGGAGTCAAAATAGTGGAATAAAATGTGAAAATAACCAGACGTTTGCTGTGTTGTAGCATATTGTTTCTCCAAATGTGTGACTAATTATTCTAGGCAAAGAATGCAGGAGAGCACAACAACTGAGACTGCAAGACTGCAAGAGGAAGTCAACATCTGTACAATGGATGGATATCAAAGCAAAGAAGAAACACAGGTAAATTAAAGGAAAGACCATTCAACCACCTCCGAGCCGCTGCGTGTTACATCTACAACATGATTAGACCCTTAATTTCACTCAACTACCTCGCAATAACCACAAATCGTTAGCCTAATGACATGAGACTGACATTTTATTAGGGAACACATACACACACACAGAAAGAGGAACAACACGGGAGAGAGAAACCTCAGAAGTGCCAGACACTAAATCACTATCTCAACACAAAGCATTCCCATCGTCCCAATCTTCCCTTCTTTTGGGGGATTTCAGAGGATTTGCTAAAGCTGTACATTTTGCAGAGCAGATTTTTTCCTTTGGTTGTCGGAGGTGCTGTTGAAAACAGCCCCACAGATTGCATTGTGCTGACTGAGGTACAGTGCAGATAGTGCATAGCAAAGTGCGCAGGAGTGGGAGAGGGAGGATTGTGGTGTGAGCTTCCTTTTATCCTGGTTCAATGGCTCAGAGAAAAGGGTGATTAGTTTGTCCCATCTCAAAGCGCTGCCACGTCTTTGGTTACAGAGATAAAAGCCTTGCCTCGCGTCGAAGAGAGCAGCCATTGTCACACAAAAAAGAGAAACAAAACTCACCCGTCTACTTAAGTGAGGGGAGACACTGGGCAGCCCTGAGGAATGTCCCTTTAAGACATTTCTTTATGGGTGTTTTAAAACAAACCAGGCTCATTGAAGACAGTGTAATGTGTTCTTGTATAATTTAATACTGTAACCTTTACCCTGGAAACAAAGAGCTCTTTGAAGAGAGCATAGATGCCATAATAAGACACCGATGACAGGCACATCCAGGGGATCTTCTCCCGCTCCTCATTCCAGCCACTTCCCATCAGAGGGCTATCTCCTAGAGTATTGGGCCTGTGCTGTCGGTGTGAGGCCCATTAAGCACACGGGTCAGTTCCAGGTAGGGCACTGAGAGCAAGGAAGTGGGAACTTTCTTGTCAATCCACTGGACAGGGTGACAAACTGTTTACAGGAAGGCTTTGCCAAGGGTCTGTCTAAGGTATGCAGGCAATGCGATCTGGATCACTGACTGTAAAATCCCATCAAAGGAGGCTTCTTGGTCTCAGTGGTGTGAAGCTAAGCTTATCCGCAAGGAGAGGAGCCGCTGGCAGCCCCAGTGTGGCCAACACAACTGTTTTTCCATACATGGACTCGTGGACTGGAATTACAGAGGGGAGATTCAAACTTGTTTTACTTTGTTCTTTTTGTGCGGAGCAGCAGGTGGTCTCTCCACCGTGGAGGGTGATGGGTGTTGTTATGGGGGCTTTGTGTGTGAGTGGTTGGGGTAAACACTGGATAAGCTTGTCCATTTTTATATCAGTAAAGCAATCCTTTGACCTACACTGCCATGTCACACCTCTGAATGAGAAGAGTGCCATGACTATAGATGAGAGCCAAGATTTAAACATGGGAGCAGAACCACAACCTCACCAGATTTTTTTGCCCTGAGTGTAGAACAAGATACTAAAGATGCAAACCTCATTTGAGAGCGAATGTCAACACTTAAACTCTTTCAACACTTGAGATTTCTTTTTCCCCATGGTCCACATCTAAACCTTGTGGGTCCGTTGTAACAACACAAGTACTGTGGACATGACGCTGACTGATAACATCTGCTGGGAAGTCTGGATGGGCAGAGCACCTCTTGACCCTTCTGACCTTTTCCTAAAAACCTTTCATTCGGAGGTCTGTGCCAAGGTTGAGGTGATGTTTGATGTGCCCTCCCTCCAGTTTAGTCAGGAAAAGACACATTGCTTTTTGAGTAAACATACTGAACCACATAATCAATCCAAAACCTGATAATTGTGATTTCTTTTTACATTTGATTTCAGGGATATGGAGAGGAAAATCTAAATACTTGAGGATACTTACGATACAGACAACCCGCTTCTCCGTTAAGTTGAGACCATCCAGGGCAACACTTGTACACAGTCTGATAATCCTGTCTGTACACTTGTCTGTATGCAGTGTAGTACGCTGTCCTGTTAACATGACAAACATCAAGTTAGAAACTTTTTGTAGTTTTTGTAGTATCAGTTCTATTGTAAAACATTGTAGAGCATGCACATGCATACATAGGGATCATCTGACAACAATTGGCACATCACTTTTCATGTGTCATGTGGCTGGAAACCAGGAGATTAGGAAAAACAAACATGTAATCTGATCAAACGACTCCTACCCCTTTGAGTTACATGCAGTGTAATGTTCAGCAAACATTTTCCCAGACTTTTAAGTAAGGTGTCGTTTTTTAAAGTGTGAGACTGGCAGACTCTAACTTCAGAGAACGCCTATGCCTATCCCTGTACTTTGGGACCCCTCTCATTTCTCCACAGTCATTACACATTGTGGAAACACGTTTTGTTTACAGCGAGTAATTGTGGCTTTGGCTACCTTCAAAGTAGCTTCTGACTTTGCAGCACTGGTAAATAACGCAGAGAAAGCGAGTGTGAGCCGCACAGTGAGAAACTCCTGAACCTGTCTCTTAGAGATGGGCTAAAACGTTAGCGTCAGGACTTTCCTTCAAAGGAATGTTGGCCGCAGAGACGCCTGTGTGTTAAATAACCCCAGTTGAAGTGGGGCTACACCTTGCACTTAACTGTATGAGAACTTCAAAGCTGTGATTACAGAACAAGAAGAAGATGAAGAGGGAAAAGGCAAGAGGAGATCAGGGAGTGAGATCTCATCCTGTTTGGAGGTGGAGTCAAATGAAGGATCACAACCTCTCTGATAAATTCTTTTGGTTGCATGACTCACAAAACAAAACCATTAATTAATGCTTTGCTCTAGACAGACTTTATCAGCAAAGCACGACATCCCCTGCAGGTGAAGGTGGGAGTGTTTGTATAGGCACAGAGTCAGGTTTTGACTGCAGAGTGGGAAGAGGAGGCAGAATACAAATAAGGTGCATTACTCACCTCCTCTCGTATCCCATGCACCATGAATGTCCCACACAGCCTTGCTTCCACACTTTAACCATGCGTGTGAAGGCCTGCACACACGGCTGCCTCTGGGCGACCAGCGTCACCTCCCTCTCCACGCACACATTCGGCCTGGAACGAAAACAGTGGTAAAAAAATACTTAAGGTGTCAAAATGTTCTGCGGTGTCTTTACAGATGTACAGCTGCAAGCGTGGCAATTTATGAGTGTCTTAAGTATCACTGCAGCAAAGATAGATGGACAAAGCTTGCATAAGGTATTTTCTGGTTGTTAACGATGTAATGCCTGTGAGGGCACTACCTGTGCTGAGGTGTAAGGCTGCCTATGATGTCAGGTTTTGGTATTTTTTAAAGACTTAAGGGGAATTCCTCATACAAAACCTATCAGGACGCTAAGCTGCAAGATGCTACCTGAAGTTCAACCTAGATTTATCTGAAATGGGTCACCTGTAAGTCTTTCAGAGGGTAGGATGGACATTAAAGTGGAAAGGATTTTATATATTCAGCTTGAAATTTGAAAAGCAAAAACAAAATAAACCAGACACGATCAAAATGTTTAAGATGTGAGCCAGGTTTGCTGGGAAACAATAGCATATGATGCACAATCACCACGTCACAGCATGACCTTTTTAAAATAAATGAATAAAACAAAAACATGCCACAATTTTCCAGATAATTCACATGAAACATTCATAGTGTTCTCACTGGACATACGGTAGAACATTCATGTTTCCACTTGTATGTATGAGACTGAATGTCTGAAACAGGAGGCATTTAACATTTTCACCCCCAGGTAAAATACAGTAATCCTACAACTGTGATGTTTTGTCCTTCGTACACAAAGGCAGGCAGACCTTCCACTGATGTCTTCACACCATTTGTTTCAGTGTACGGTGGAGCTTCATCACAGCAGCACAACATTTTCTCCTTTGGTAACTTTCCAAGGACAGAGAGGAAGGCTCGGCATATGGAGATCAGCGGGAATCTTAAGACAGCATCCAGCTGCTCATCTCATAAACAATAGTAATCACTATCACCTCCAGCTGCACACATAATTGGGTATGAAAGACGGTATTGTTAGTGGCAGGTAACAGCAGAGAATTTTCTTGCGTATAATTTGAGCTCCTTATTTATTATTTTGGGGTTTAAAATACCTGTTATAATTGTCTGTCTCTTCAATTTGAGGGGCTTAAAACAAAAACAGTGTCTGGCTGAGTTAGGAATGCGGACCATCCACATGGAGCTAATCTATAATCATGTAAATTACAGAGATACCATCCATAGAAAGCTAATAAAGACCATTAGAGCGTACAACAGCTAAATGAATCTTCCAGTATCTATTAAATAGATCTGGCATCCAGCTTCTGTTTGATACCTCTGAAAACAAAGGTGTTCTGCATGAGTCTGAGTCTTTGACACAAGGTTATGCATGTGCAGGTGAACCCGTAGTTTTCTCAAACTTCAAAGGGAATGTGAGGCTGTAAAACATCTCAAGGAAGATTAAAGGTAAAGCAAATCATCCCTGAAGAATCTGTGTACTAAGGAAATAAAGTTAAACGATAAAACATAAAAAGAAAAAAGTTACTCACATGTAAGGTTGGAGATTGTTGGTGATGCCATAACGCAATGCGTGAGTCTCTTTAATAAATATTAGGAAAAAACAAAAAATAACACGATCCATGTTTCTTCTTGTTGGATTAGAGCTTCAAAAAATGTGAATTACTCGCAAACTCATTCATGGGTATTAGTAGTCAGAAGTTTAAATATCAAAAATGAGCCAATAAATTCAACAAATAAAAAAAAAACCCGAGCGCTCAAAGGGGAAAACTCAAAAAGCGCATAAAGTATCTTCCTCTTGGAACAGATCAGCTCTTTCCAAAAGTGTCGCAGCCATCACAGGCGGTGTATTCAGTCGCTCTGAGCCGGTGTGTGATACACGGACTTTAGAAAACTGCAGCTCACCTTCGCTTCGTCAGTGCAGATGTTGGACTGAGAGCTTGAGGAGGTAGAGCGGTTTCTGCTTCCCTCCATTGACTTGGTAATGATGGCAGGGGTTTTAGAGGGGGTGGACAGGGTGCCATTTATTATTCAGAGCTTCAGCGGCTTCTGAAACACTCACATGACACCCTGCAGTCGGCAAAGTGCACTGGTGAGCAGAAAGTTGGAGACGAGAAGTAGAAGCGGTAAACTTTACGCTTAACTGGGATTTGGAGTGGAAACATTTTGGTTCAAACTCATGACAGAAACTGTAATAAAAACATTGTTTTAATTAAGATCTGAACTTTAATGTCGACGTTAAATGTTTTTAGATCAATAGTTCAATGATCTTATGTTGATGAAAACAAAGCACGTGGAGACGGGAAATAAGCGCTCAAGCAGAACAACAACCGTGCGCACGGTGCCATTACGCAAAGCGGTGAAGCGTCTGCACGTGGGAAGACGCAAAACCTCAGTGTGTGTGAACAACTAGAAAAACCCACAAGAGACGGTGCTTGGGGTTGAGTCGGGATGACGAAGAGGTGAAGGTGGAGGTGGGTGGGGGTCTGAAGCAGCTAGTGGTCCTTCTGCAGGGCAAACAGCTGATGGTGCGGTCAAAGGGTCAGCCGCCAGGACTGGCTACTGCTGCTCTCTAAACAAAGCGTTCATTGAACGCATGTGTGTGTTCATGACCCTAGAGTCCCGGGTCACCGCTGTCCCCGCAACCTCCGCGGGTACCAGCTACACCGGCATGCTGTTTGAATTAGATCAGGGGCTCTCAGACATGTCAGAGCTCATCCAAGATGTGTTGATGCCAAAGTGGGGAGACAGAACAAGAGTATGCATCACATGAGTGAATGATAATCTAATTAGTGTGTTTATTCCTGGGCGCAAAAAACTTGTTTTTTAAAAATCTGTTTGGAAGCCCAGGGGCGCAAATCTGCTGTTATTTAAGCCTTCTGTGCATTATTCTGGACGTACCCCGAAATGCACATAGCAGCTTTATTATATGTCCAGTGGACTTCAACTCTGGTACAACACGCAAAACATCAACGTGTTACTGCACATGATGACTCATAAATAGTATGAAACAAATAAATACAACTCTGGAATGACAGAAACTGAGGCCTAGAAGATTTTGAGGTGCAGTTGATGGTGAAAATTCCTAAACAAATTTTCGATTAATCAAACCTATTGACACAAAGCAAACCAAACTTTGCCTCATCCAAGACTGCTTCACATAGCACTGTCAAAATAATGGCTTTAGCATCAAAATGTCAGCAGACTTTCCTTTAATCACAAAGGCAACCTTTCCATAATCATTACCAAAGTGTTTGAGTTTCCTGAATTTAAGCCACAGACCCAGTGGCTAGAGTTGTTTGGTATTCATCCATCCATCCATCCATTAATTGTCTGTAACTGCTTATCCTCATCATGGTCACAGTGGGGCTGGAGTCTATCCCAGCTGAGTGGGGTACACCCCTGGACAAGTTGCCATCTCGCCAGGGTAAACAGTCTTTGGACTGTGTGAGGAAGGTGGAGTAACCCACACAGAGACGGGGAGAACCTTCTTGCTCTACCACCACCGTGCCGCTTTGTTTGGTACTACACCCTATCAAAACACAGTATAAACAAATCTAATATTGATAACCTGTCTTATGAAAGGGCCTTGGATCAAAATCTATTTAATATTACAGTTGATATTACATTATCATATGGTGCGTACTCTCCAACTGATCTTTGATAGGATGTTTGTCCAACATAAAGACTCTGGGGGGGTTTCATAACAAATTTTATCCCGGGGCCCCTCCTTACTCTTCAGTTAGGATGCACTGAAAACTGTCCATTGTAATGTTTCAATGACAGCAGCATCATATCACACAGTATCTTGACTACACATTGGTGGATGCAGAGAAACCCAATGCAGCACCTTTGTGAAGTGATTTGCTGACATCTTGTGGTTAAAATGTGAACTACAGCTACATCCAGGCTGACGAGCGCTCTAGAAATGATGCAACTTGAATAAATATTAACACAAACAGGAAGTGTTTACAGGAAACGGACTTTGCGCTGACTAAACTACAGACAAACAAAGAAGCCGCTCCATAAAGCTATAGCGATAATCTAGCACATGCTTCGTTTTAAACAAGTTAAGTAACTTTGAGACGCTCCCTAACCAACCCGACCTTTGCCCTCCGCATGCTCGCTGCTGTACTTTAGCATGCAGTGGGTAATAAAAGCAGGACTGCGCACAGTTAGGCAGGGTGACATTATTAAAGCCGTGCTCGTACACTCGCCGAGGTTCGTGGCTCGTAGAAACATGTCGTCCTCTGCAGCTAAAAGGCCGGTGTCCTTACTGGGGACCATGGCGTTTGGCGGCCGGGCTGACGCCGAGCAGAGTCTGGAAATGGTGAAGGCTTTCCTGGGCAGGGGGCACAACCTGGTGGATACAGCCTTCATGTACGCGGATGGGAAGGCAGAGACGCTCATAGGGGGCATGAACCTCCCGAAAACAGGTATATCAGAAGCACACATATTCGTAATAACAGCAAAAACTGGAGTTCACAAAGTTAATGTTTACTGCAAGCTGCAACTCATTAAGACGATATACCTGCTGCAGCTTGGAACTATGGGTAATAAATAAGTGCCCAAGACCCCCAGGAAAAATACTTTTTAAGTTTTAGGCACTATTTATTTCAGTCAGTTTACAATATTAAACATAAATGTTATGATTTGGATAAGATACAATAAAATAAGATAACATAAGATAAACTTTATCAATCCCACACAGGGGAAATTCACTTTTTACAGTAGCTCACTCTTATCTTCACAGGAAGATAAGAAAATACTCATAAATAGCAAATAATAATACAAAAAAGATATATTAAAATAGAGCAAATAAAATAAAAAGTTGCACACTATATGCACCTTTTCAAGTATACTGATATGCATGTTGGATGCACATAAGATGATAACAGGACAAAGTAATTGCATGCTGTAGTATAATTTAAGTGGGATGTAAATAAGTCTAAAGTCAAATTATAACAGTGAAATAGTGCTACATTGTCATGCTGCTGTTAAAGCTGAGTCTGACTGAGCTGAGCTCCTTCTTACATGGTGGGAGTAGCAGTCTGTTGCTGAAGGAGCTGTTTAAAGCCCTCACAGTAAACATCCTCCTCTCCCACACTGTCTCTATAAAGTCTCAGTTTGTCAAGTCTTTTCCTGTCTCTCTCTATGCTTCTGCATTCCCAGCCGACGACTGCACAGAATAATGCAGATGCCAACATAGTGTCATAGAAAGTCCTGCGCACTCCCAAAGACTTTAAATTTAATCAGATCAGTATTAAACATACACACAGTGACAAAACAGCTAAATTAAAAGCAAGAATATCTGTACAAAGCCAATAAAATATAGCTACAATAAGTACATAGTAGCATAAATGGGAAATACATGGTTATTTTCCACTGCTCCTACTAGCAGACTTTATAGGTTTTTTCTTGATCACACTCTGTGCTACTTATATACCTCCAGGATCTTAAAGTAGAGGCACCCCACAAGACAGATGGATATCTTTACCTTAAGTCCCTTGTATGGTTCAGTGGATTCTGCATTTCTCCTCATAGGATCTCTTATCTTTGAGATTGATGTTTTTATACAGTCCCTGACATATAAATTAAATAAAGTAAGCTGCCTCAAGTCTGATGGTGGGAAACCGTCAGACCCAACTTTTAGGAAAATCTCTACAAACCAGAAATATGCCGTTCCTTTAGGAGATTTCTGAAGCACTTTCTGGAGCCTGAACAAAGACGGTATAAACATAGGAGCAGAAATGAGGTGCCTTGGGAAGTAGTATATTATTAATGTACTTTTATGATTTTCATGATTAGGTCTGACTGTTTTGCACTATAGAGTCAATAGAGACAATAGGTTGTTACCTATTATCTCTATTGACTCTTAATATTACTTGCCACACCACCAGAGAGTCAAGTCATTAAGATGTCATTACAAGGTCAAGTCAGCTTTTAAATCATAGACTTTCATCATTCTGGCAGTTGTTTGATTTCAGTTTTAACATTTTAAGGCTTATACGGTTGTTTAGAATATTTTGATTTGTGTAACTCACATAGTGCCTGAACTCCATGTTTATGCATAAAAGAAAAGCCCTGTGTTCTGCTTGCTGAAACCAACCTGTTATTAACATACTTTCACTTCATTGTGTCTCTGTGACAGTAAGCATAGCTACGAAGGCCAACCCCTGGGATGGGAAGACACTGAAGCCAGAGAGTGTGCGCTCTCAGCTGGAAACCTCCCTTCAGAGTCTGCGGACTGATTGTGTGGACCTTTTTTACCTCCATGCTCCTGACCACCAAAACCCCATCCAGGATACCCTCAAGGCCTGCAATGAACTCCACAAAGAGGCAAAGAGACCAGATACCTCATTTTCTATGAGTTATAACTCTAAACAAAAGATAACTACATACTGTACCTATAATTTTGAGATCTGTTTACTTGACAATATTTTATTTATTTATCATGTTTTAAACTATGATGTTAAAATATCACCATCAGGGAAAATTTAAGGAGTTTGGCCTATCAAACTATGCATCATGGGAAGTGGCTGAAATTGTGTGCATCTGCAGACACAACAACTGGATCGTTCCCACCGTGTATCAGGTATTCTAGCACGTTTTGAAACGGCTTTATAGTTTTATCTTAATGTTGCATCCCTCCATAAGAGTGACTATGTGATCTTTTCATGTTAACATGCTCATTAGCTGGGATAGAAATCTCTCTGTTTTCAGAGTGAGCGATTTTATTAAATTATGTGCAGTTGCTTATCCAGGATCGAGGTAGTTTTTGTCAAGCAAAGAAACAGTGATTAAGCATTTTATAGTGCAGATAAAGTTGACCACAATGCCCTTTCCAGCACTTTTTAATGTTTAATTAGATGTTCTTGAACTAATTTTATCTTTTTTTTTGCTGACAATATTATAATTTGTACCCTAACTCAGACTTTTACAACCTTTCACAGGGAATGTACAATGCCACTACAAGACAGGTTGAGACAGAGCTGCTGCCATGTCTAAGATACTACGGAATGAGATTCTACGCATACAATCCTCTTGCAGGTACTGTACATCTTCTTTCTGTGGAGCACCTTGCAGTCACCATTTGAGTTGTTTCCTTCAAAAGTACTGATAATTGTGTTAGCTTCTGCGGAGGAGTGATGTTAATCTTGTAAACCACCATCCCGACTCAAATGTCTCAACAACTGGACAGGCTACCAGTCAAAGGTTTCTTCTGTGATATATCCACATATGCAGTAACTCCATATATGCAATATACTATCTCACTAGTATCTCACTGACTTTGGCAATCCACTAATTTTGGCTCTAGCACCACCATGAGGTTGACATATGTGGTTTTGAGGGAAATGTCTCAACAACTTATTGGTAGGATTGCAATAAAATTAGAATTCAATGCCGCCCTCAGGATGAACTGTAATGTTTTAACTTTGTATCTAGTGTCATCATCAGATCAAGCTTTTAATTTTATTGTGGCCCGATACGTGAAAAACATTCCCATCAGCCTCAACTATACTTTGTGTTTAGGATGAGCGAGTGACAGCATTGGGTAGATAAATGGTAGAACCCTACATCATCTTAGCTATTCCTTCTCTGCAGGTGGCCTTTTGACAGGAAAGTACCAATACGAAGACAAAGATAGTTCCCGGCCTGCAGGACGATTCTTTGGCAACAGTTGGGCTACAGCATACCAGGACAGGTAAAAGACCAGCTGTTTGATTTTAATTGTCCAGCAACTCTGTTTCTTTTGTTGCTTGTATTTTTGAATGTCTGCACTGATTTGTCAAGGACCATCAAGCACAAAAGGTGATTGCTGTTGTCCTCCTTTTTCCCTATCAGATACTGGAAGAAGAGTCATTTCCAGGCGATAGATTTGGTTCAAAAGGCTTTGGAGACAGCGTACGGCTCAAATAAACCCAGCATGATTTCTGCTGCTATGCGCTGGATGTACCACCACTCCCAACTTAAGGTACCTAGTCTCCATGGATAGCTTCAGTGATATGAGATTATGTTTTGTCAGATTATCATCATCAGGAAGCCATTACCGACACTGGAAACCTGAGATGAGATAAAAAGGGCTTTCATCTAATTTAAAATGAGGCATTTACTCTTTCAAGGATTTAAATACATTCATCAGCTCTGTATCAAACAGGCATATCAGAAACATTATGACGATACTGCATATAATAACTAGTGTTCAGTCAGTTGTTTAATATTTAACCTCAGTCTGACGTGTCTAGAAAATATACCAACTTAAAGTTACCTCATTAAAATCATGTTTTGTCTTAACTAAATTGTCTGCTGTTCCAGGGTGATCTTGGTGATGGAGTCATCATTGGCATGTCAAGTATGGAGCAACTTCAACAAAACCTGGCTGCCGTAGAGGAGGGTCCTCTGGATGAGAGAGTGGTTGCCGCCTTTAACGAGGCCTGGAATCTTGTAGCTCACGAGTGCCCAAATTACTTCAGATGAAGAGCCAAAATCTTCCTAACAGACCAATCGAATATCATCCAAGTTTATCTGCTGAAGCCTCTTTGTCTTAGTTATTTCTGCCCTTTTCCTGAAATCACACTTGAAATGAGTTGGGGTGGGGTGGCATGGCATTCTTACCAATAGATCAAATGGAGACCAATACGTATTAATAAGATGGAGCACTTCATTGTTAATGTACAAATGTAAAAATGAAAACACAAGCTATTTTTTCAGGGGAAAATAACCTTTGCTGGAGTCTGCCTTAATTAAACAGTTACAACAAAAATAACTAATTTTCCCAAATAAACAAAATGCATCAAATGGATTGGTTTAACATGTGCTGTTTCTTTAGGCTGAATGGCAAAATACAAAACGTATGCTGTCATTAACATCATTAAGTCACCAGTGTTTACTGAAGAACAATTCAGTCCAAAGCTAAAATTCAAGGTGGGCATAGAAGTTCATGTTTTGGGGTGAATAATGGACACGAAAAGAGATTACAGACTCCAGGGGCAGCGCTGACAGTCAGGATGACTGGTTTGCACATCAATGTCCCTCTGCTGTTGAATGTTGTCAAATGACTTTAAAACAATGTGTACAAGCACTTGCAGATGTTTCATTCTGCACCATCATCATCGTCATCCTCTTCCTCATTATCCTGCATAGGCTCTTCATCACCAGCGCAGTTCTCAAACTCGCCGGTTTCTGAGTTCCACATACATTTGATCTGCACCTTGAATTCAGCCATCTCAATGCCAAATAGTTTCTATGGACAAAAAGAGGAAATTTTGAACAGTCAGTCAAATGCAGCACAGCACAATACTGTCACAGTTAACATTTTCTGCAGTCAAGAACTTACCAGGATACGAGCCTGCTCAGGAGTCAACACATCTCCCTCCTTGCACACTTCATGGTCCTTCAGCAGCGTCACAATGCCTTTCATAACAGAGGATACAAAATGTGACTACCACGTCATGTCCAACTGATGTAAAGTCAATGACTGATGATGGTAATTTTTCAAATTAAGGAGTTGTTGGGCTCAAACGTGTTTGCAGGATAAGGCCCATTCTACTAAGAAACCTGTATTTAGATCTTCAGTAAGACACAGACAGGGCATGGTAGTATTGAGAAATTTTGGTCTTCTCCTTATCCTTTAATCTCACCTTTCTTGAGAGCGGTGGGAAGTCCTAGTTGCCTCAACTGGGGCTCCATTGAGTGAGGAAACTGTTCCAGGGGTCCCTCATCAAGGGTTATGTCCATCTGTGCCTGGTTGCCTGCCCGTGCGTAATCCATCTCTTTGAAATGACTGAAATACCTGAAGATAGAGCACACTATTTTGTCAACTCATACACCATATCTCATGTACCAGTCTATATCTATCCACATCTAGAATCGCAGCAAACAATGGTACATTAAGTGAAGTCTTACTTACTCTTGTACCTCATCCTTTGTCTTATTTGTGAATAGTACTCCCACTTCTCCCCGTAGATACTTGCAGACCTGCATATGATGGAAAGACATTAAAAACTTTAGTATATGCAATAGATTATCACATTTTCTAGCTTAACACCCAACTTAAGTAAGATCTCTCCTACCTTGTGCAAATTATCTTTGTATTCGTCTGTTTCTCCTTTACCCAAGGCAACCACCATGACTTTATTTTTGCCGAAGAAGAATCTACAGGAGAGAGAAGACACCTGTGAAGGGGTAATCCAGCTTCAAGTGTTTAACTTTCACACATTGGGTGTAACTGCAAGAGATGGATCTTTTAAAAAACAACGGAAGTAGTGGGCGGCTGTGGCTCAAGAGGTAGAGAGGGTTGTCTGGCTCCTCCAGTTTGCATAGTGAAGTGTCCTTGGGCAAGATAATGAACTCCAAATCGCTCCATCGGTGTCTGAATGTGTGTGAATTGAGGAGTTCCAAAACTGATCAGCAGTCGGCACCAACCCCAGTGTATGAACGTGTGTATAAATGGGTGAATGAGATATGTAGTGTAAAAGCACCTTGAGTGGTCAGACCAGACTCCATTTACAATTTAGTGGCTGACAGTCTGACTTTTAGCACCTAATATGGGTGAAACTCCAAAAACACTGAACATCCCCCAGTTATTTACACAAGCAGTCTGATATAAGTTTGTAATCTCACAGATAGTGTAGTAGTTGTAAAATCTGTGAAATGTCCCTTTAAATTCAATCAAACCCCAAAGTGTTGGGCTGGATGAAGTCTTTACCTGCTGTGTTTCCACGCTGTCCGGATGTCCTTCAGTTTGTTATTCCTCATATTGGCCACAGAGAATATGAACAGGTTTCTGTAGGTGTCCACACATTTCCGTAACTAAATTAAAAAAAAAGAAACAGGTGGAGAACATCTATGTGAAACTCATGTCGACAACTTTAACTAACCCTAGAGATAGATTAGATTGGATATACTTTATTCATCCCACCACAGGGAAATGTACTTGTTACAGCAGCAGAGGAAAGTGTAGCATACACTACAGGATTAGAAAAAAGTAGAAAAGGCAAAAAAACACATTAAACAGACAAAAATATCTATCACCTACACAATAAACAAGAAAAACAATCAACCTTCAAAAACAGACAAGTACTGAGGATATAAAAAGAGTATTGTAATGTAAAGTGACCATAGTGTAAGAGAATATTGAAAAGAAAGTGACCATGATACAAATAATATTATTGCAAGAGTACTGACCATAATATAAATAATATTACAAAAGTAGGTGACCATGATATAAATAATAACTGCAAGGCATAAATGAAATAAAATAGAAAATAGCAATGAGACATGAACAGGAGACTACAGCATGATCAGATAGATACTTGATTGATCCCGAAGGAAATTCAAGCATCCAGTAGCAGCATGCAAACATATATCAGAATATAACATGGTTACAATTTAAAATTAACCTGAGACAGATTTTAATTCAAATAGTGCAGAGAGATTAAACATGTGCATAGGATTTAAATACGTACAGAGAAAACACACTCACCTCCTCGATTAACTTCTGTTTTGACTCCAGTCCTTTCTTGGCTGTTTTCGTTAGAGAAACTGGTGGAAAAAAATAAAGCGAAGAACCGTCAGTGAGTTAAAATAATGAGTTTAATATCAGCCTCATGTTAAGAGAGGCGCTAATGTTAGCTCGTTACCTGTTAAAAGGTCACGTGTTTGTTTACGCGGACAGATGTTACAGACAAACAACCAGGTAATACACTTCACTGTGTAACATGTTTGTGTATGAGACGGTTTAAATGTGTTTTCTTACTTTTCTTGTCCCTCTTTGACTTCGGCATGTTTCCTCTCACGATGGCAGACACACGTGAAGCACAGAGGACCCCAAATGTTTTCTGTTTGGTGAAGCCCGTGAAGTGCCTGATTAATAAAAACTTTTTTAAAAACGTTTAATGGCTTTAAGTCGTTAAAATATATAAACTAATTTATGTGTAATATATACATTTAATTATCTGTTTAGCGTTTTAAACTCATATTATAAATCAGGCAAAATCTAAGACAGCTAAAGTAAACGGGTTCATTCATAGTGGACTGGAGGCGCCTGAATGATTAAATGGTTAAATTATAAAAACACAGTTCGCCTATTTGAGGTGAATAAGATCTAAAGTGAAAGCAACATTTTTTCTCTCATTGTCTTTTCATACCCGTCACTTTTGTGTAACTGTACTCTGTCAGTGTGTGTGTGACTTAAGAGATCACCTGTCTAAAGAAGATTAACCCGCTGTGACACCTGAGCCAAGCAACAACATGCAAGCAGGGACAACACTCACAATAATACAACTTCCCTCTGGTGTAGAGTGGGCCCTCATTGAAACGTGTCCCCTTTTTAATTATGATTACATTCACACATTTTCACTTAATAATAAAAATGATGATGACTTACAAACCTACAAATTCTTGGCTTTACACTGAGGAGTCCCAAGAGCTGTTTCCCTCTTGATCTGTGAGTAAGCATGGCATGAGGGGCATCATATGACTTTAAGAGAGACATCCTTAAATCAGGACAGTTAACTAATTTTCCTCGTTTTCAAATATGCTTATAAAGCTGATATAAAAAAGAGCGACAACACATCCACAATCATCACAATAATCTTTTAGAGTGACCTTATTATCTTAATAGACTACAAGACATAAAGTACACTCCCATTCCTTATGAGTGCATACATATACAACATATACACAATGCATACAGTATATCCTCAATATTAGGCAATATAAGATAAGATAAAACTCAAATTGTGTCACTACACCACAAGTTAAATTTAGAAAACTATAAACAAATATAAATTATCTAGATACAATCCTAGCCCAGTGTACTTAAAAATGACATACATATGCAACCTGTTCTAAAAAAGTATACACTATAGTCTTATAGTCTATGAAAAACAACTTGCATGCATCTTTTTAAACCTTTTTTTATTATTGAAGTCTTTTATAGGCAGACTAACCTTGTTAGTTTAGTACAACAAACATGGATTTAATTTGACAAAAGATTTAAAAGTTCAACCAACTTAATAATGAAGTTGTGAAAACCATGTGGTCAGATCTATTCATTTAAACTGTTATAACTTATTAATTTTACTCCCATCCTACTTACTTCCATTAAGTTTAGTGCTGCGTGAAAACGACTTCTTGCCCTGTGCGCTGAAACAGTTAGGAGCTGTTGTGAATAAAACAAAACAAATGTAGTCACTTAGCAATTAACTTAATTGACTTTCGATGCATACCCTCCCTCCTTTATCTTGTCATTCAGTCTGGCAGCAAAACAAGTCCAGGCAAATTCAGGCATGTATTTTTTGGAAATGATGCACCAACTCAAAGGCAAACAAATTAAATAAATACATTTCTAATTTTCATTTTGACTGACTTCTTAAAATATGTTGTCAGCTGACCAAAACGTGTACATGTATCCTAACAAGCATAATGTCTTCCCGCATAAGTTATTCCCTAGATGAATTTAAATGTACCTAATGGGCTAGGGTACTTTATGAATAATAGAAAAATCGGCTGTCATATTGTGAATCCCTGTAGAAATGTTGTAGGCTATTATTATTGTGGTAACGTTTGCCAGTGATGCCTTTTTATTATTTTGAGTTAAATAATAGGTGAACAACCAAATGAATTGAAAACGCATTGTTGTTATGGTCTCCTATTAATTACAGCGGGTTTATATTTATGCCTTCAGCCGGGATGTGATCCCTCTCATCTCTCTGTCAGTGCTGGAGAGAAAAAGGGGGAGGTCCGTGGGAGGGGCCGATGTGGGTGATAGTGCCTAGTTTAGCACTTTGCAACATGATCCGTGCACACCACGGAGAGGCCGGGCGCTGCGGATCCGCATCCTGCCACCATCCCACCACACCACATGGAGACTGGATAGAGGAACAGTAAACGGGAGGGATGACAAAGAAAGAAGGTGGACCATCTTCCTCTTGGCTATATGAACCCAGCACGGCATCAGCAGCTCCTGACAAAGCAAAGGCAAACACAGAGATGAGGGTGACGGGAAGTATTAGTGCTTATTGCAGTCTGCGTCAAACCTCTCGCTCCTTTGGAAGATAATGCCCTCGGTGCCTCGTAAAGGACTTTCTGGGTTTAATGTTATTTGCTTGTGCTGCAGGGGTCCATGTAAACATCCAGTGATGGTCACCAGATCTCCAGCCACTCATTCAAACTCAGCATCTGCATTGTAAGGAGAAACTCGTCCTGTGGGAGTGGGATTGCGAAGGAATATGCAGAGATAAAAAAAAAACACAACATTTTTTTTTGTTGTTGCACAAAAACCAGACCGTCATAGTTGGATTACCTGGTGTTGTTGATCACCAACATGAACTCGTTGTTTTTCCCCGATATTCAGCCCGGTGCGGTCTGCAACGTCCCCGCCGGGTCGGGCGCGGTGACCAGCGCCCTACGAAATGACCTGGGCTCCAACATCCATGTGCTGAAAACCCTCAACCTGAGATTCCGATGCTTCCTTGCCAAAGTCCACGAACTGGAGAGGAGAAACAAGCTGCTGGAGAGCCAGCTGCAGCAAGCTCTGCAGAGACCGCAATACCGCCACCTTTACACGCGTGAAGTTGCGGTGCAGACGGACGGTCCCGAGTCGCGACTGCCGGGCACCATCTGGAGTTTCACCCACGTCCGGAGGCAAGGGGAGCGGTTTGAGACCCTGCACGGGCCCGGGGTGACGTGGACGCATCCGGATGGAGTCGGGGTCCAGATAGACACCATTACACCAGAACTGAGGGCTCTGTATAATGTGCTGGCCAAAGTCAAGAGGGAGAGGGACGAGTACAGGAGAAAGTGAGTAAAGGCAACATGATGTTTGTTGATGTTTGTGCTGTTGACAGTCAGTCTGCAAAGCTGGGGATGTATTGTATGTTTCTGTATCTAATGTGTGAGGCAGCACAGTCAGTTGTATGCCTGTATACATCCTGATAGCCCATCATTTGCAGGGGTGTTAACAAGGATTTTAAGGGCCTGAAAGAGTGCTGGTGTGGGCCCCCCTTTCCTTTCCGGGCCCCTGTCATCACTGCATTCACTCTAGCTATGACAGAAATAAGAATAAAACTGGAAATGAGTACATGTCCACCACAGACCGGCACTGACGCCCACAAAAACCCCTGTGGGGATTTTACGGGAATATTCAACTGATTTCTCATTGAGCCTACATCATAATTCATACTGCAGTGCCAAGTTCAGGAGTCGACTCGATGTTGATGTTGCAGTTGATAAGCCGAGAACCTGTCCTAACGTAGTGTTTCGTTACATCAAGACGCATAGTCAATATTGTACTTGAGGATAGGCTCGTTTCAGTCATGTTAAATTTACATTAGAGCTGAGAGGGTCAGGCGATAATCATTCAATCATTCATCATACAGTCTTTAAACAAAAAGGTTCGATGTCAGATGTTCTCCAGGCTCTTTAATGTGATGTTTTAGTGATTTTATTTGATGGCATCGTAAAATGAAGATCTTTTGGTTTTGGTTGGACAAATCAAGACATCTGATGACGTCATCATTAGCTCAGAGAGTCTGCGTTGGGAGTTTTTTGTGTTGTTGTTTGTATTTTTACATTTTATAGACAAAACAATTACTCATCAGGACATGAATGAAGAGGGAAATTGTCTCTGAGTTGGTTTGAGAGATCTGATGATGTGATCAAGAAGCTGTTTTCATCAACCCATCACTTTGTCACTTATAACTTAACAGTGTGACTTTTTTCTTACCGTGGGTGTGGTTCAGAAAAATATCACCAGATGCTGACAGTATAGTGTATAGAGTGACAGAGTTAGACTTAAGCTAGTATTTCACATGATGGCTGAGTGAATTGAACCGATCCTGTTTCTCACACACTTCTGAGGAAATTCCTTTGCATGGCTCAGTCTCCAGCAATTGTTCCTCTTCGTTAGTCACATTAACTGTGTTTTCCTTGAGGACCCACTGCAGCGTCCCCGGCTGACCTACGTCACCGTTTGGCCAGCTTGGCTGGCTTCTGGAGGGGAGAGTTGCCAAGCAGACGCCGGCTTCTGTTTGGTGCTATGATTTAAGCAGGGAGGCATTTTAACAGGCTTCTGTCTGCACGGTGAGGTCGTCTATGACGAACGCTTACTTCCCTGTGAGCTTACTGACTCAGTGACACAGAATGCGAATGTGCTCTCCCACTCTTTTGGGAAACTGCATATCCTGTCCAGTCATTCTCCCTAACACTGGCATATCCTTTTTTGTGCATTTCTGCTTGAGAAGATGAACGGCAGTGCCTGGGAGAGCAGCCAAATTGAGAAACTGCTGCAGCTGAAGTCCAAAATTTTAGATCTCCTCAGGCAAAAATGTGAGCTCTTGACTTTATAAGTCATGGAAATGACCGGGTTTGTTGATTTTTAAATAGTTTAGTTAGCAAAACACATAAAAGTAGTCCACATTACACATACATTTGTAAAATGTATATTATGCCTCCAAATAGTGGCTGTTGAGTTATGGGTAAACTGTTTTTCTGAACATTTTATTCAGTATTTTTACATGGGTTTAGGTTGTGTAGGTTTACATCTTTTTTAATGACACTCACATGTACCAAACATGTTTTATTTATATTTTTTACATCTAGAGAAATGAGAACAAAACACTTTTCCAGGCTCTTTTTATTTGACAGTGATCATGGTAATCAATCTCTTTCCCTGCCTCTCACATTCCTTCTCTGCTCTGAGCTCAATAATTGCATCATTGCTGACTTCACTGGCCAGTTGTTTTCTCTCCCGTCTCCCAGTCCTCTCCCAGTCCTAAATCCTCTTCACTACAGTCACGTTTCAGCATTTAATCCCCGAGCCCCATCCTGCCATTCCTTTTCTCTCTTCCGTGCTTTTTGTGTTCAGCCATTCCTTCGTCCTTCACTCCACCCCTCTCAGCCCCTCCACCCCTCTGCTCCTCTCGGTGTCACGCAGACTGCTTTGTAAGGCATCCTCAACTCCGACAAGGCCCTCGCTTGTGTTCCCACACAGCCCCAGTTGATTTATTAAAGCTTTACGAGCATGGACACATACAAGGAGATGGATGGCCAGTTGATCCATTTCTGATTTGGCCACTTTCACTCATGCCATGCAGTACTTGATTGTTTACCTTCTGTCATTTTACAGTACGCCTCTTTCTGATCAAGAGCCTATTTTCTTTCGCTCGAGGCAAAACAGTGTGATTTGTTTGTCATAGGTTGTTTGTTACGCCCTGTCTTATGAAGATATTTTGTGAAGTTACTTCAAAGGTAGCTTGAATACATGAAAAGGCTCAAATATAATGGGCCTTTAAATGTGAAAGAACATGTGCCTGAGTCACAGATGTGCCCCTAAGGTGGAACTCATGCTATCACGTAATATAATTGGTAGATGTCTTGAGCCCTGAAAAGAGTTAAAACTATAGACGGTTGTAAACAATTGCAGGTGTGAACAAGCATAAACCTACATGCAGACAGTATGCACTCTGTTAAGCAGTAATTATATCTGACATTATATATTGCTGTGGAATTCAAAATCCACTTTATACTGTATGTGAACAGTTAACTGTGTTCACAGAAACCATTAATAACTCCCGCAGTCTAAGAGCCAGAAAAACTTTTTAGGAATATATTTATATATATAATATAAAATACACACTCCTACAATTCAGAAATCTAGTGTGGACTGATCAATAGGTTTATCTTTAATTTCACACAATTGTGTAAATTAGGGACACAGTGATTAACTGATTGCACTGTTAACCATGGTTTTGTAACCGTTTCTGTCTCTTATAGTCAACTAAGTAACCGTGAGCTGAACTTGGCCTTTCAGTACAATGTAAACCAATGGAAGACCATAATTGATGGTCCTAAGAGATTACGTTGCATCCATCCACGGCAACCTGAGTATTGTTTTATAAAATACTTAAAAAGTATCCTCTGTACCAGCGTTTCATAACTTCTCTCCTCAGACAAAAGGCTGTTTTGTAACCTCTTGGTTTGCAATAAAAGTGCAATTAGACAAAGACAGAGTCTGATCGAATAGATTGACCTAAATTATATTTTTCAGATCAGCTGCTCTCGTTATACAACATCCTGTTGGTAGAGAACAGTTCTTTCACAGTTGAAGGATGTATTTGTGGATCGGCAAAAGCTCTTTAACCGATTTATTCCACATTCTTGACAAATTTGTCTGATCGTTCGCTTTCAGAAACACTGCCGTGTTCATTCACTGCCATCAGGTTCAAGAGTGTGTTTGATCACACACACACACACACACACACACACACACACACACACACACAGTTCGTCTCTCTGTCTCTCACACACAAACATACATCTGTCGAAGGATACGCTTCATAAATTAGTCAGTCAGCTTATATGAACTACCACTTACTGTCTGGACTGTGGGGTTACATACCTTTCACACTGACAAACGGCTGTGCAAAGGACGATGGGTATAAGGTCAATGCCAGTGCCCTCATCCATACTGTTTTTATTCCCCTCTCTTGCAGTACTGTGAAATGCATCACTTGCATGTCAGTGAGTCTCTACCAGTAATTGCCACTAGCACGCGATAGTGCTTGAAAGGCCATGAAAACAGTGACTGACATTGACGAACATGTTTCACAGTCGACCTCGCACCAGCTAAGAATAGAAACAGATACCTTTATGTCAAAGAAGTGCACATTTGTTTTGGATTTACATGTTGGTGCAGAGATATTGCAGACAGCTTTATCCATTATGTAGATGACTGCACAGACAGAAAGATAGCGACTAGAAGACTGCACTTGTGCTTATATGCTAATACATTTGAATAGATACGGGTAGCTATTTGCTTATTATGAGAGCACATCATACAAATGATATGACTGTAGCTTACATGAATTTCTGTGGAACAGAGGTGCTGTACCGATAGAAGGAATTATATCATATTATACAGTGTTATACCATTTTGAAGGTGCAGTGCTTACACAGATTAGATTAGATAATACTTTATTTATCCCACAACGGGGAAATTCACTTGTTTACAGCAGCTAAAACTAGTCAAGGAGGGAAAACACAAGTGTACATATTTACAAAAAGTACTAAAGTAGAATGTGCAGATTTAAGTGTGCAGATTTACAAAACAAGTACTAAGGTAGAAAAAAACAGTGTTTTAGACATGCTTGTTGTGCTAAAAGACACATTAGCAACAAGCTGTTCTCCAGTCGAGACTTGAACCAGAGATGCCCTGGTCATTGCTGTGGCCTCTCCTAATTGGTTGTTTATTCCATCAGTGAGCAGAGGCCAAACAACTGTCCTGCTGGATCACAGTGTGGCTGATACAGGACGTATAGTGAACCAGAACGGTCTCTGGGCCTCCTGGGCCTCCTGGGCATGTTCTTCCTGCATGAATAATTCACATACAGCTGAATTTAGCAGCGTATGGATCAATGCAATGAGAATTCACTGAAGACACTTTTCCGACGCTTTGATCTTTTCTTCCTGCGCTTAAAAGAGATGAAAGACAGTGAGTGAGCGTGAACGCCTTTGAGAGTAGGATTCAGGGTTGTCGTAATAAAAAGGAATTACTAATTACAGCATGAGGTATGATGTGATTCCTGCATTGTGTTTAAAATGTCATATCTCTCCATGAAGAGCTGATGAACTTCTTCAGCCTCTCCCCTGTCTGTCTTTGGTCTCTGACCTGCCCTGTGTGTAATCCAGGCCATCTATTCATTAGAGGGATTTTCTCTAAGCCGTCACCTAGCAGCACCGAGACTCCAACTTCCAGCCAGCCCTGCACCACATCCTGGCACGCAGCCGTTGCACTGAACTGAGGCCTCTTGAAGTGGAAGACTCCCTGCTGCCGAGATACAGTGAGAGAGAAAGAGAGAGAGAGCTCAGTTCGCTAAAACCACTGAGCTCCAGATTAAAGTCTATATTGTTCCTCTCTTACTGCCTCCTCCGGTCTGAGTGGCGTGCTAAGCTCACAACATGTTTTTGAACTTGTAGTCTCTTGTTGTCTTAAAGGTCGTCTTTATAGCTTGGTATTGAGTATTAAGTAAATTATTTTGTAGATGTCATCATCATAACAAATCAAGATTGTGGAGTGGCAACGTTTCAGGACATCTTTATCCACTGTCATCCATAAACACATCAATGATTTTTCTTCATTATGATGAACATTGGAACTGTAGTTAGTTTTGAATCCCACATTCACCCTCCTGCTGCTCTAAAGAGGCGTCCTGATATGATTAACGAGTTAGGAGAGAATAAAAGAAACATATTTCCACAACACAAATTTCTGACATAAAATATTGAAGCATTTTACATCTTCAGGTAATTAAATCGATCTGAGATGGAGGCATCACTTTGGTTGAACAGCTCACAGCTCAGGGTGATGCTGGTGATGAGGAGCCAAAAACAATTGGGAAATGCTGCACTAGAGTACCAAATATGTAATAATCCGCAGCTAAAAGGATTCCCCAATAAAACCACTAATTCCCTCTTTTTGAGCAACATTTGCTAAAAACCTACAGTGCCCTGTTGTTGGCCCTAATCTATGTGTATTTATTTGCAAAATGGAGGTAGGAAGCAGTGGGCTTGGCCTTCGAATGGTTTAGGAAAGTATTGACGGACAGACTAACGCATAATTAGGTTTTATGTTTTCATACAATGGCAAAAACACACACCAGCCTTATGCTTTAAGGACCATTATTAAGGCCAACAACTGGGGCATCCACAAAACATGAATGTGGTCTCTCTCTCTCTGTCTCTGTATTGATTTAATTGGAAAGAGAATCTCGGTGATACCATGATGGGAGTGTGTTTCCCCCATCTGCTTCCCTGTGCCTTTGTTCCCTCCGTGCTTGTGTGTGAAGCTGCTGTGCTGTGCAGCTGTGGTTGATTATTCATGGGTATCGATACAGCTGAGAGCGGTGGCGTGGTGCCATATTTAAAAGTGCTGGAATGCACCTGTCTTTCGTAAGCACTGACTGCATAGGGGAGAGTGAACCATACTGTAGGTTTGGTTGGTGGATTATTTTAGAAGAGCAGTTATGGCCTGAAGCAAAGCAGGAGACCAACAGTTTGCAAGTAAGTCTCACTAAGTCCATAATCATCACATCTAATCTTTATTTACACCTACTAATTTAACAAGTGTCTCTGCCTTTCTGTACAGACCTGCTCGGTTTGAACAGCTATTACACCTTTTCCAAAGGCCTCTATGTACTGACGCAGCACCCTGACTTAATGCTTGCTATATTTCAAAAGCTTATTATTCTAGAGGAAAAGCTGTTTTTTTAAAGGCACCGTAGAAAACAAACACACACATCTCAGCAGCAAATATGCTGTAAGATAAGATTGCGTGCTAGACTCCCGACAGGCAGTTAAATCTGTCTTTATGCTCCGGCATGCTTGACCTTTAAAGTATACCAAATGTGATTCTCCTTAGAAAGAAGCAGAGGTTGCATTATGGTTATGTTAATATGTCATAATGTTGATCCTTGTTTTCTGTCTTTTAATGCAAGGGTAAAAAGTTATTTATGTTTCCTGACACTGTGAGCTTTTATTAAAACAGTAATGTATGTAAACACAAAAAAAAACAGGTCTGCATTTTTTAATCATGAGCCGCAGAAACATACAGAATGTGTATATTTCTTAGTTTTTCTTCAAGATATTTTTTGTGCTTTTGAACCTTTATTTTGACAGTGACAGCTAGGTAGGAAGGATGATATGCAGCATGCAGCAAAAGGGCCACAGATCAGGATTAAACCCAGGGCTGCTGTGGGAAGACCTGAGCCTTTGTACATGGGACACATGCTCTACCAGGTGAGCTACCAGGCCACCCCAAAATGTGTACATTTAACCTATATTACTATATATCTGCAAAGGATACCAGTGAAAATGTACAGTTGTAGTACACATACTTAATCTTTCGTCTATCTTCACATCCTTCAAAGATTTGATTTTCTCCATTTAAACAGGAGAAAATATCAGAAATACTGCACATTAGAGGTCTAAAAACCTAATTACTTGGGAGCTGCTGGCCAGGTTGGCTTAGTGTTTAGAAATGAGTGTTTGTAAATTGATAGCTGAGCAACTTTCCTTTCCTTGTAGCTCAGACAGTTCACAGTCACATTAAATGGCAATAAATCAATTCATTACTTCTCCTGAAGCAGGACATGTGAAGTCACTGTGACTTGGACTTGAGTTGACTGACTCACAGCTTCACTTCACAGAAAATAAATTACAATAGACTCGACTTGGAATAGACTTGACTTCTCAGGTGCACTGACACTGTCAGCCAAGTTCCCTGCCAGGCTACCCGATGGTCTATGAGTCAGATGACATCAAATATATTTGACAGCCCGACTACAACATCAAACTGTTATTTAATGACTCATTTGGTAATGTAATGTCAACCACAAGTATGTAATGTAATGTCAAGTCACGTTTCGATTTTGATCATGTTTTTCGAAGCATCATTCAATGTGACATTAAATGGATTAGATTAAGTTCTGGTTAGGTTTAGCACAAAAAACAAATGGTTAGAGTTGTGAAAAGATTATGGTTTGACAGCTGCTTATGCCTTGTCTTTTCTCTATAAAGACTGGATTGGAAAAAGTGACCTGACTTGAGACTTGACATGGCTTAACTAAGTACTCGACTTGACTTGACCTGCCCAAGAAAAAAAGACTTGACACTCAGTTACATGTCTTTGAGACTGTCTGTGCTCCACAGAGACATTTTGGTGTGATGTGGTAAAAGTGCTGTCGGTCCTCGCTAAGATGTTCTAATCATTCCACAAAGCCTATGGCGATGTCTTGTTTTGTCCAGCTGACAGTCCAAAGATATTCAGTTCACAATCATAGAAGACCAAGAACAAATGTGCACATTTGAGTGGCTGAAACATGAGAATCTTGTCATTTAAAAATAAATGAATACATTTTGCAGCTTTAAATTGAAAGATTACAACTTATTACTAAAATTACAGACTGGAGTGTCAGCTGTGCCACAGGAGGTAGAGAGGATCATCTTTTAATGTCAGGGTTAGTGGTTTTGTTCCATCTGCCCTTGCGTAAGACACTGTACAATGGAGGTTAGTGCAGTGTCTTGCATTACTGCCATCAGTGCATAAGGATAAAAGTGTGATATAAATGACTTTACAAAACTCAAAATGGAAAAAAAAGGAAACAATACAGATGTGGGGGTTGTTCCAAAACTGTCTCATGGGCTGGATTCGCCCCCTGGGCTTGGAGTTTCACTTCTCTGTACGTGATTAATTGAAATACTGTATAATTGTGGTCAAGAAACCAGATTTCTGCTGAATAGAGCAGTTGCATTTTTGAAGTTCACTCCTGGGGTTCATCCTGCAGGTGTGTGTACCCAGAGGTTCAAAAGATTTTTGTCTAATGGAGTTGTCTCATGCTTCTATTATGTCTCATATAATTTGACTGGACACACCCTGGCTAGTGAATGCCAAAAGTGAACATCCCCATCTTCTTTTCTTCCCTAATGGGATGTCACTCCCAGTGCAGCTCCACCCTGACATGGCCCGGGCTTGCAGGCCCTTGTTTGTGCTCTTATCCTTATGCACTCACAAATCCAAATCTCCCAAATCCAAAACATTTGTCAACCAGAACATCCAACTCAAAGCCCTTTATTACAGGATTGTTAAATGTCTTGTACTTGTATGAGTCAATAGCCAGGGGGCCAACTCTGTTATGATGAAACTATAACATAGACTGCAGTAAATGAAATCAGTGGGAAAATGACAACTTAACAGCGCCATAGTTTGCTTTGTAGGACCTAGGGTGGGGCTAGTTTGCAGAGAGGGGCTGAAGACTGCAGGGAAAACTGATTTTCTGTCACAACACTCTGTCACGCTCTCTGCTGCAGACTGCTCTATTAGGCAATAGATTAATTATTTTTCCTTTTGTGTTGTTATCATTTTTCCATGTTGCTTTTCAGTGGTCCTAAGAGAGAAAATGAGTGTGATGTGATAAAATTTCACTGTTCCAGGACATTTAACTGTCAGCTATTATAAGAGATGGATAAATAAATAAATCATTAAGTTTGGGATGGTTTCACAGCGGAACACCTTAGCATGTCTCAACAAAGAGAAACCGCTGGCAACACTTACATAAGTTCCCTTTAAAAGCAATCATCCACTTTTTCTCAGGTTGCTCGTAGGTCATACCTATTAATTGCCAACCGACGGTAATTACATGTCAGTGTTTGTCTTGCATTGAAAGAGGTTACAGTTAACTTGACAGCGGCATCCCTCAGGCCAGAGAAAAAAGGGCTAGGACAGGCTTTGGGAGTTAAGCAATTAGATCATGCTTGTGCATAGTAAAAACAAGTCAAGTTCACACCCATATTGTCAGGAAAAAATCAGTGTGGTGAAGCCGTGGGGCCAGGTCAGGATGGAGGATTAGACATGTTACAACACTGGCTCCCAGTTGTCTGTCAGCCATTAGCATGTAGGGAGTATCCACTGGTGTTGTACCAAACCCTCTATTCAAAGACATTCTTTGTCATGTGTAAATAAGTTTATCATCGTTTAACCTTGTCCCAAAGAACAACAACATGCTCAACAACAACAACCATGAAAAATTTGTTTCATTGACTGAGGATTTACAGTCAGTGATAGCACACAATATGAAATTTCATCTGGCAATTATTCACGAACATCCCCCGACACATGTGAAGCTTATAGAGCTTGATCCCTGTCTGAGTCTGTGTAAACATACAACTGTAGCACAGAAATTTAATTAAGAGGCAGATGCCTGGTTTTAAGACAGAGAGCATTCATCAAACTCACAGATTACATTTCCCTGTGCCTACAACCTCTCATCCTCCATGTTAATGCTCTTTTATCCAATCTGTTCAAAACTTGCATTACGTCGGGAACCAACTAACAGTATGCTGCTAGAACAGCTTGGCCAAATGTCATATAACTCACTTAGTTGGCCTAAATACATCATTAAATGTGTTGCAAATAATGCGTGCAAATAATTACAAGATAATATAATAATTGTGTAAGTGTAATAATGCAAGTTAATCTTAATGTGATGCTGTGACTTTGAAAAGAAATGTGCACACATGAAACAAATGGTTACAGTTACATACACGTACACATATACAATGTACAGAATGCCATACACAGGTTATGCTTTTCTTCATTACATGAAGGCTCTGTAATATTTCCATCCCATTTAGCGGGACACTTTATTGCATTTTACATAACATATTTAACAGCATGTTTAGCTGTTGGATCTTATTGATTTAATTTTTGAGTTTAGAATGTGTAAAAGATGTTTTGGGTTAATCATAGTATTTCCATTTATAAAAGAAATTAACATGGAAGAATAAAATATCCAGAAAGGAGATAAATGAATGCAAAAAGTAGTTCAAATTGAATTTCATTGTGTGGATGACATACTGTGTATGACGTGCCTTCCACAGACAGGTGGGCTTTAATTTTCATGAATGAATGTTTGTGGACAGGTTAGAGTTTTCCAACCACAGACACAAAGACATGTTTTTTGAATGCTATGTTTAATTTTGTTTTTGTTTTGTAAAGTCTAACTGAGATTTATGGTTTTTATGGTTCAATTAATGACATTACAGTTATTTGGATGAGCGCATGCTTTTTAAAATGTGTCAGTAACTCTGCATCTAACCTCAGCTGACTAAAAAGACAAGGTTGAACAATGGATTAGCCATTTCACCAGCGGTTGTTAAATTATCAGTTGTTTTATAAACTTCATTCACACGTGCATCGGCAGTACAGGTTTGTTATCATACCATAAAAATTGATAAAGATGTCAAGATAAGTTGGTTTTATTGAAAAACATTCACCAACACTTAACAAAAATAAGTCAAAATATTCAAATATATCATACATAAATGCAGAGTAGAAAAGACAAAATATGTACCAGCAGTTCACCACTCATAACTTAAATAACGAGGAATGTTTCTTCTCTTGAACCTCCCAAAGTTTGATCAAAGTTGTCTGTGTTTCCTCCCTAAAGGAGGAAAATGCTCAGTGAGAGCTATCTCCAAAAGCTCTTTAGATAAAGCCGAGCTGTGCAGACTGATAAAGAGATGAGAGGGAATGACCAGTAATTTAGGACGCAGTCCTCATATTTCACAGCGAAAGCTGACATTTTTTTGGTCACTGTAGTCATATTTCACAACCTGAAGGTCTGAAGTTCAGCTTAAACCAGACTGGTTTATTGGAGTAGACAGTAGGTTCTTAGAAAGAAGCATTATGTCATGATGTATTTATTATGTATTTATTCAGTGCTAACAGACATTCACGTTTCATAAAAAAGTAGCCTATATATTGAAAGTTTCACCTTTTTTTGGCCAATTTAGACTAAATGTAAACATTTTTTGTTTTTCTTCTGTTGTTCTTTTGTCTACACATTCGACCATAAAAGATAATATGTGAGGATGTCTTCCAGCAAACACAAAGCAAACACTAGCCACTGTCTGTTGCTTCACCATTTTGGTACAGCCTTAAATATCTCAAAAACTAATAGCTAGATTGCCATGAAATGTGGTATAGACATTCATTGTCCCCAGAGGATGGGTTATAAAAAGTTGAGAGTTTGCCATCATAAGGTCAAAATTTGTGTCTAATACTTGAATATGACAAAAAAAACCCTGCTGATCTAATGACATTCCTATCAGTCTCAGCTCTACTTTGTGTGTAGTGCTAATAAAAAAATTAATAGCATTTAGATCAGAAACCAATAGAATGACAATGCCTACTGTCACCTGTATTAGCTACTAGCAACATGAGCTGACTCCCTAAGGCCCAATGGTAATGGCGGCTTGGAAAAAACGTGTGTGGTCACTTAGCAACCCCAACATTCCTCCTGCTCGGCCTGGTGGTGTCTGTGTCCTGTCTGGGTTAGGAGGGCTAAATTTAAGTCTGGCCATGCTTGTGGAACATAAAGCAGAGGAATTATGCACGAGTGAGCGATGGTCCTGCCCGACCTCTCTGTGCACAGTTTACATGATTGAGTGAGCCAGGAATTAATCTACATGTGCTTCCGATGCAGGCCAGTGGAGTGGTTTCCATGGACACAAGAGGGTTTGAGAAGATGGGGCAATGAATGGAGACAAGTGTGTGTATGTGGTTGTGTTATGGATATGGATTGAGGTCAAGGATGGATATGGAGTTAGGTTGGAGCATGAAATGAAATGAGCTTGACCTTGGTGCGTTGTCCCATCAGCAGAGACCCCCCCGAGCAGCAAGACGCTGGGATGTAGTGTTGCTTTTCCTGCCAGCCTGATCCATTTCCAGGGCTGCATCATTAGCACGCCACACGTGTGTGTCTCTGTGGAGTCTGGGGAGGCTATAGATTACAGAGCAGTATGGCATTCAATCGATGACCTACTACAGTCATACCCCTCCCCTTTTTTCTCTCACCAGAGCCTTACATTGCTCACTATTTCACATATCTGTGCCACAGATGCTTCTTCCCATCACACTCCTCCTATCCAGCCAAGATAATTGGGAGAATCTGTTCTAAGCGTAAATTACCACAGCCAAGCAGACAGGCAATGCTGCTGTCGTGGAGGAGACATTATATAGACACCTATAGGGATCCATGGGAGGAGTCACATGCTCTCCAGAGTCTCAGCCGTGATTTATCAAAGCTGTCACTGGCCTCATTTCATACGAGCAGCTGAGCTGAATGGGTGTTTGTCCTGCATTTAGGCAGATGTATTGATCCTTGAATCTGTTATCATGTAACACTTCCTGTTGCACTTGTGAGAATGAATTGTAATGGCCCTATTAAAAAAAAAAAAAGCTTTAGACCACCTTTTAGAAAAAGGCACATGATAAATGTCCTCACAAACATTTCAGGATAATGTCAAACATTAAATAAAGGTTAGGATTACTAATTATTATTGTGTTTGGTATTGTTATTATTTATTTTTGCTAACATAGACTTTATAACTGATTATTTGAATCCATTGATTTTTGCCAAACATTCCTATTTTTCCTTTGGAGACTTGTAAAAAAGACTAATTTGTGAATTAGAGTAATATTACTAGTAGACATTTTAAAGCATTGAATTAACAAGCAATAATAAACCCTCTAAAACAGAAATACTATATTAATATTGAATTATTTCATAGTGTATGTTTTTAACTATGATGTTTGACATTTTGGACAAGCATAACAACAGTTCAGCAAATACATTTAGTTTCCAGTTTAGTATGTACACCCAAAGACAGTGTAAAGAATGGACGTAGTATCCGTGACGTCACTCGTAGGTTCCCGAAGAGCCGTTGGGCTTATGAGGGCAGTAAATAAAAGCTTCATGAAGTAATGTATTGTTTTATACAAAGATGTGTCTCTGTTATTTAGCCTTCCATAAGTGATATAAATGGTTGGCTAAATAACTGTTTACAAAATAAGTGTTTACAGTTGACTTGTTAACATTAGGTTAATTCAAATTTTAGTTTAATTCAATTTTATTTAAATAGTACCATTGCACTTTTCACATAGAGTAGGTCTAGATGATACTCTTTATAATATTAAACAAGGACAAGAACAACTACTTTTGATTATGACACAGAAAATGAAAATAGTTTGAGTAATAACTGGAACTTTAAATAAAATAAAAAAAATCTGAAGCAGTGTATTACAGTGTGAAAAGGTGTTTTAGGGTTTTCTAATACAGAGGATCAGACTTTGAGCTTGTAATCTGACGTCTGGTTACTAAGAAATTCCACTAAGTAAGTAACACTTTCCAGTACATCGTATAGTTTAAACAGGGTGTTGTCTGACTCAACCTTTTATTTGCTGTGAGCAACAGAGGCTTTGTGCAATGATACACAACCACGCCTCAAAGTTTTCCCTGTGCTCATTTTGGTATTTATTGCTTATTCCACACTCCTTTGGTATTTACTGCCTGTTTCATTGTGGGATCTTTGGAATTTGAACATTTGATTAATAAAATCACCAATCATTTACAAAACCAAGAGATAAAATTCCTTTATTTGATTTTGGCAGAGATAAATTGACATTTGAGATTAAATCGTTATACGCCGTAAATCTGTCACTGTTACCTTTGTCATTAAAAATTTGCACCAGGCCAAGAACATTAGTGCATCAGGTCTGTTTGTGCATGTTTCCGCGGGCACATTGATGGGAAAACATTCAGACAGCTCGCGTGCAAACATAACTCCCAGACATACCACACAAGGCAGAAGGCAGGGAGTGTTAGTTGGCAAGCGCTGCAGGAATGCCTATTGTTCAACAGACAAAAATTGTATGAGAAAATGTGAGTTTGATTCTCCCTCTGTGTTGTTGCACAGCACTGCAGTTTACTCTTAAACCACAATTTATCATGAACCGCGTAATCTGTTTCTGGTGTTTTTTGGCATCCGTGATATGAGACATCTTTTTTTCATTTCATTCATTTCAGTGTAGCTGTAGTTTATTATGCAATGCTGATCTAAGAACATGCTTATTATTAGATTGGATTGGAAAATGTGGGAAAAGAGATGATTCAATCTTTAAAGGACTTTCGATTTTCTTAATGGAATTCAGAAAGCATCTTTATGTGGCCACTTCAAAATGTACATTTTGGTTGTGTTTGCTGTCTATTTTAGTCTAGATTTTCCTTCCAAAAATGGAAAAGAAACCACCCTCAGTTTATTGCAGCAATTTCAGTTGGGAACACATCTGTAACACCACACAGTTTTTGATTTATTAGAGCGAGATTACAGAGGATATGTCTGGCAGTAAACAGATGTATGAGTTGACACAGGCTCCAAACCTCCTGCTGTCTTTGTCCTTGTAAGGAGACTCCGGGTGTGTGTGTGCTTGACTGAGTCACGCCAAAGGTACAAGAAAACCAGAAGCACATCTATGGCTGAGAAGCCAGATAGAATACCTTCGCTAGGATGTGGTGTCATCTATGTTTGGATTGGCCGTTTTTATTTAGATGCTTGAAACCAGTCGGTGGTTTTTCCATTTGACTTTTATGGTTTGCTGAATTGCAACAGCTCCAAATAATGTGGAAGCAGCTGCTGCTTAGTTCAGTCAATGATTCTATTACCTGTGATAGATGACATAAATAGCATTGACATATTGTTGACACAGGGAGGCTTTCCCTCCATCAGTAGGTCGATTTAATCACGCTGTCCAGTTATCACATTAGCATAAAAGCAAAGGATGTGGCCGTTATCTTCAGGAAGTGACAACACAAGTGATGCAGATGCCGTGACAAACGGATTTGTGTCTGCAGAGAATGCGATGCAGTTGTAAACTCCAGTGACCTTAGCCAGAGTCCTGCGGCAGACAGGCGGAGTGTTGTGAACAGAGTAAAGCAGCGCTGGCAGCGTTTTTAGAACAAGGCTTCAATCACAGTGTGAGCTGGCACACCCAGCCAAGGAATACTTCTCTCTAATTAGACAGTGTACATTCAGTGGGTCCTGAATGGAAACAAGGCTGAGTTTTGTGGAGAAAGTGAATTTCTAGTCGTGCGTGTTGTGATACTGAAGTGACTTCTGGCTGTGTTGTGTTGTGCTTCTCCATGGTAAAGGTTATGGGTAAGCTGCAGAATTCAGCTGTGGTCATGTCAGCTTACTCCTCTCCAGTAAACACATATGGTCAGGCATGTGCTACTTACACTGGTACACACACATATTCTCCCTCACACACACACACACAGAAAACCCCCTCTTAAATTATCCTCCACTGCCGTCGTCCATGTGGACCACAGTGGCTCATCCTCACATGTGTGGTTACTTCATATTACTGAATGAGCTCCTTATCCATTCTGGATCTCAAAGTCTCTTTTGGGAAGCATCCGTGACTCAGCATCCGTGCCGTCTCATATCTCAGATGAGTGTGTATTTGGGAGCTGGCTGAACTGACTAACTGGTGCAGTACGGGCTGAGCGTTCTGTGCTTTGTGAGCAAGGCAATTAAAGAGACTCCTAATTTTGTTTTTACATAGCTGCCATGGTGCAAGAGTAATATGACCTGTGAGGAGAAGGAAAGAGAACTGTGTTCATGGCATGCAGCCAATCTGGCACTGGCACTTTATTTTTAGCCATGCTAGAGATGGTTTGTCCGTTTAAATGGTCAGTCGGTTGGACGGTCCACCACATTGATCAACATACTGTATCTCAACAACTATTGGACTGATTGCCATTACATTTGGTACACACAGTCATGTTCCCCTGAGGATGAACTGTAATCACTTTTGTGATCCCCTGACATTCCCATCAGCCTCAGCTGTACTGCTGCTACAGCAAGATGAGCTAAGCTAAGTTGGTGAAAGTAGTACACATTATATCTCCACAACATCAGCATTATAGCAGGCTGGCAGCCTCAGAGACTTGTTAGCACGACTGTAGACTCTCAGTATTGGTTCACTTTATATTGCTTGAAAATTGACTAAACTAATGATGTGACCTACTTGCTTTAGTGTGACTAATCTGCCCCAGCTGGCGACTATATTGTGATAAATAATTCAGTCTTATCTTCAATAAGTATTAGAATGACTACTAATGGCTTTGCACAATGGTTGGTAGCATTAGGACATGCTAAGCTGTGTCTGAGTTTGAACAGATTACAAACTCCTGAGACTTTATGAGGAAAGAAGCAGTTCACATGAAGGAATTTAGGCTGCAGCAGAGATATTACACCCTTCTGGGTGTGTTCAAGCTCAAATGTCCCTCTGCAGTCACTCAACGGTTCGAAAACCATTCATGAGCAATGTTTGTTGTGCTCGGACGGAAGGACGTGACTCCATTCTGTCCGTAGTTTTTTTTATTGAGGCAGTGGGGTTGTAAAGATAACCTTACAAGGGAGACAAAAGATTGAAAGTAGGGGGGTCGAGTGGGTGTGAACCTGCTCTCAAGGGCATTATTTTGTAATCAGAGATGGGAGTATTATCCCTACAGAAGTACCATCAACCTGTCTAGTGGCCCTCAGGAGAACAGGCCCAGCAGTAACTGACCCACCTCTATGCTCTGTGTTGCAGATGGGAGGAGGAGCTGTCAAAACGACAGCAACTGGAGTCCACGGTGGAGACCATGCAGCAGGTTGGGAAACAATAAAACATATTCCACAAGCACATTCATGCAGAGCGATTTGAAATCTTGCCAAGGGTCATTTACTACATGCACACAAAGAGCACAAATACGATTGGACAGAAAGCATGAGCACAAACACATTTTCAAAACTGCTACCGCAGCACATGCATTTATATACAGTTCATTTCTTGGTGGTGTGTCATTCTGTGTGCACTCAGCAGAGCTGCACTCGAAGCAGCTACAGGCAGGAGGATGTGTGTCAGATTAGAAAAACCATATTACAAACCCATCAAGAGAGGAGTCTGTTAGATATAGATATAAACATCAAATATCACCAACAGTTTGCCATTATGTTTCTGTTCAGGTAAATAGACGTCGAGGGTGAAATCAATTTAAAATGTCACACCTAGAGGCTATATCATAACACATACGCCATCCCAGCTGGTGTGAGTACTTCATCTAGTCGGCATCCTCTCTCTGCTTTTGCGCGAATCGATTGGTGACAGCATACATGTTTGTCTTGGATCCTGGGTCAGCAAAATCCCAGATAGAGAGGTGGAGTGCCATCCCCTCAGGAGCTTTAACCTTTTAGAGTACACAGACAGATGTGGCTATGTATGGAAGAGCTGGAAATCTGTTCAAAGTTAGTAAATTGAGTGTAAACAACCATTTATTGTTCAGGGCTCAGAGCCAAAGGGCTGTTACCATGTGCTGACTCAATACAGAAGCAAAAACTCTGTTTTAGTGACAGTGTTTGTGAAAACAGGTGTAAGCACTAGTGGAGTGTTTTACGTCTTTAAGTTTTATGAATGTAGGGTAGATTAAGAATTTAAATTAAGCCTCGAAGGAATAGTTTGACCTCTTGGGAAACACGATTATTTGTTTTGTTGCCGAGAGTTAAACCAGAAGATCGATTCCAAAGACTGCACGTGGGTTGGGAGGGAGAAGGGGAGGGTACTAATATGGGACTATGTTTCGAGAGTTTGTATGTATGTATGCTTATTTCTGTATAACTGAAAACAGCTTAAGTTATAATTTACTTTTTTTTTTTTTAAAACAGGGTGGGTGACAATAGAAGGGGGTATCTACGAAATCAACCTACCAGCCTGTGTGAAAACAACACATGATTTTATGGCACACTGCTGAAGACAATGTCTTGCCAGTTTCCTGTTTTTCTTTGGTACCCTTTGGAGATGAAAAGACACAGAATAACTGCACCTGGCTAACAAAAGTCTGGCACATAACTGCCTGTAAAATGGCAACGTGGTGATTATCAGTGTTGTTATTTGTACTAATTAAACAAACGAGATGTAATAAGTTCAGATCAGTGAGCTTTAGAGGTGCTGGTAGGTGGATTTCGTTGCCTCCAGTCAAAGCCAGTCTAACTGTTTCTAGTCTTTATGTAGCTGTAGCCTCATATTTGCCACTCAGGCATGAAAGTGGTATTGATCATTGATCAGTTTTAACCTCTTGGACCTAATTAACACGGCCGTATGGACATGGTCCCTTACATGGATACAGATTGAGTTTTACAACAGTAAATGCTTTCAGCAGAAACTCATATTTGCATCATCTCAGTTATGTAAATATAAAATAAACTATTTAACTATACACTCTTTTTCATCTGCCCAAATGTGTCATAGTTGAACTTTAGTAATCAGGATTTATTATGGTTGAGCATATTTCACTAACACTAGTAATATTCTTGTTTACCTGGCATGTGTCTTTTTTTAATTATTTAAATTGACGTCCACTCAGAGCGCCCAGGAGTCGTCTGAGGTCCAGGGTGAGCTGAGCGAGAAGGTGGACAGACTGAAGGCTGAACTTGTGGTCTTCAAGAGTCTGATGAGTGATGTGAGTATTTGTTCAGTGCTCGAGCGTCGTCACATCACTTCCCTGAGTCTGACAAAGCTGTCACACGATAGATAAAGTGCTGTGTGAACTACCGTACTTAAAGCAATCATGTTAAGCGTTCCGGCAGCTGCGGTTTAAGAATGTACTTTTGTTTTCTTGGCTATCACTCTGATAAAGGCAGTCATTCATGCAAGTCTAAATAATAACACTAAACACACCCTTCCTTCCTTCCTTGAAACATATATAATACCAGAAAAGCTCCAAGACAAACATTCATTGAAAATAGCTCAAATAGCAGCTGTAGATCAAGAGCACTTCCTGTTCTGTACAGTCCTGTATTGTTCCCTGGCAGGTCTGCTCTAGTGTGACATATAGTTGTAATATACTGCAGTGGACTCAGTCACAGCTTGTGCTTGCTCAGGGATAAATATAGTCGGATGCTGCTTTTGTTTTTGTTGTTGATCCTGCTTGACTTCACTTTTGGCACCTGTACATTGTGGATTTTTCATATTATTTTCTGTGCTTGACTCCACCCCTGATGATGTATGAATCCAGAGGCGGGTAAGTGACAAAGAAGTAGTGGAGCTCTTTTGTAGTCGTGGTTAGACATCCTGTGTTTTGTTGTTTTGTCTGAGGTATGTGCTCTAGATGAGCATTGTTGTTTAAACTTTCACTGTAGCAGGAGGAATTAATGTATGCAAGCTATTTGCATGATTCATATCCGCCCTACCAAACAGAATATCATTGCATAGTTACTGAATTGACAAGTGATGATGCAAGCTAATAAGTTTAGTGCTCTATAGAGATGAAGATGTTTTAAATATAACATTAATTTAACCAGGAAATCCTAGTAGTGTCAATAGTGTCCTGGCCAGCAGTAACTATTACAGATACCACAATATGTCACAAGTTCATAATCAAACAAAAAGGCTATTATAAAAATATGAATAATGTTGCTCATTTGCATCATAAACTGCATCACAAACAGAGCTGTCAGGCCCCATAAAATAAAGGTAAACATTCAGATGCCACATATATGACATGAGTTAGTGGATATCTAACTCATCATCAGAAGTTCAGGGGACAAACTGCTATGGATATGATTTTATTGTAATATGAGTTGATGGCAGTTCATTGTCTGTGGTATTGCACGTGTTGTATGTGTACAGTGTGAGAAGATGTTTGGATTGCACATGTCATCTAAAACATCTATCCTCACCCCTGCAGCAAATGTCTGACCTGGACACTAAGATTCAGGAGAAAGCCAGACGGGTGGACATGGACATCTGCAGAAGGATCGACATCACGGCTAAACTGTGCGATGTGGCTCAACAACGTAACTCAGAGGACATGTCAAAGATGTTCAACGTCAGTCCAGCCAGGTCGCTCCCAGAGAAGGTAGGCATCCATCTGCTGTTTCACTGTTTGTCAGAGGAGCCGATGGTAATCGCAGCAAAAATATGAATTCTTTTGTGAAGGAAACAGTCAGCACTCTGTAAATGAAATCAGAGCTGCCGGTGGCTGACTGTGTGTAGTTTCTTTTTACACCGGCCGATCCTGCCCTGAGTGACCCCTCTGAAGGAGCAGGAATGCACATGTTGCCTGTTCGCCATTACACACGCGAACATATAAACATACACATGCAGAACACTCACAGTAATGACTCCTAGATATGCACACACAGACACATGCACACACATAAAAAGTAAAATGCTGATGTTGTAACTCTATGCTGCACACAAGGTTATCACATTGCGCCGACAAAGCTGGCTGAAGGCCAAGTATAACTCCACTGTGACTCCAGCTGGAGGCTTCTCTTATGTTATATGTTGTTACACAGCATACTTTCAATGGGAACATAATAATTAAAGTCATGTTCAGCCACAGGGTTCATAAGATTCAACTCATGCATATATACTTCCTTGTGTGTGTGTGTGTTTGCAGAGTGCCGTGGCCTGCTGCAGGAAAAAAGAGCGTAAAGTTGTGTCCGATGAGGAGAGTTCTGAGATGGATGCAGAGCCCAGCCCTTCAGAGGAGGAGGCCCCCGGGTCGCTCAACATCACGGATGAAATGAAACGCATGCTCAACCAGCTGTAAGCGACACCTCAGATATACACACACACACACACACACACACACACACACACACACACAGAATCAAGTCCTCTCAGCTTTGAATGAACCCAAAGAAGTTACACCATTGAACTGCTTTCCTGCAATATCTCTTCGATGGAGTCGCACTGTGCAGTCCTTCATCTCCCTCTAGTGTTTATGTGGAGTGTTGCAACTAACATACTGTACACTGATTCAGCAAAAGCCAGCAGCTATAAAAACTGTGGACATTAATTGCTTTGAAGTCACAGTAGTTGCTTTCTAATGAGCTTTACTCTCACAACCATTGTGAAACAGCATCTTTACTAATCACTAACTGCTAAAAGCATTTCAAAAGAAGGTTTTCAGTTTGTCTCGTGTCCCATAAACTATTTCCTTTCCATGTGTCTTCTTTTCTAAGCGCATCTTCCTCTTTGTCTATGACTTGTGCTCTCTGTGTTGGCCGTTATACTAGTGTTTCCTCTCCTTCCTCCTTCTCTCTTTTCTTCTTTACATTCCCTGTCCCTTGTCCCATACAGACATTGTTCAGATAACTCCTTTGTTGCCAGGCGCGAGACATTTGAAATCGATGACGACTGTGACAGTCTGACGTGGGAGGAAAACGAGGAGACTCTGTTGCTATGGGAGGACTTCACAAACTACAATGTGCCGTTGACCTTCCCTGCAATGACCTACACAAACGGCTGCCCCACTGAGGCAAATGGTGAAGCAGCTGATCCAGTGAGTCCTGTCTGCCATGGTGGTCTTTTTGCAAAGTCTATGTTTTTTTAACTCATGCAAGGCAGTGTGTAGATTATCGATATAGGTGCTGTGTCAGACGTTTTCTCATGCATGATGAATGAGGCCTCTGTCTGTGCTCTCTCTCTAAGGACTCCCAGGATGGAAGTCTTGGCAGCCTCATTGACGAAACAGAGTCACTATTTAAGACCAGAGAGCAGGAGTACCAGGAGACCATTGGCCAGATCGAGGTAGAAAAGCTGTGTGTTTGTGTGTGTGTATAAAAAAGACTTGAAAGTATAAAAAAAGTTTAAAGCTTATCAAAGACACAAAACAAGGGCACTCTGGTAGCTGATCTGGGAGAGTGGGCATCCAATGTGGGCCTTTGCTGTATGTCATCCACTCTCTTTCTCTCCAGTGTATATATACACCTGTATATAGCTACATCTATCTGCATATATCTGTATGTATGTAAATATATATATAAGAAACAATATCTGTATGACTGATTTTAAGCAGGTTAGTTACTTTACAGTATGTCCTGAACGTTTCATCCCATCGTTCATCTCTTATTATAAACATTTGATTCAAATTCCTGTTTTTCTTTGACATCTATATTGTTATTGTTAGATTCGTGTTGTAGTGCTTTATACATTTGGTCTCTTCCTCTATGAATGACAATAATAATTTATACATTTGGTCTCTTCCTCTATGAATGACAATAATAATTCCTCTAGTTTAGATGGTGCCTTACAGATATTCTCCCATTCTTTATGTGCCTGAAGATAATGCCTTAGCTGTCGGAGAGTACCATCATTTTCAGTGTACAATATGGTGAAAATGACTGCTCCATTAACTATGAAGTTTAAAATGGTACACCATATTTGTGCACTTTAAGTTTTTTATGATTAAACAAGTTGTAACCAACAGATAGATGAGATATTATCTAGGAATGCATTTGAAGGGATGTGTGTTTAATGTGTTTAAACATTAATATAATAAATAATAAATAATAATAATAATATAAATATAAATTTTAGATGGAACTGGCCACAGCAAAGAGCGACATGAACCGACATCTGCACGAGTACATGGAGATGTGCAGCATGAAGAGAGGCCTGGACGTGCAGATGGAGACCTGCCGACGGATGATTAAAGGTGGCAGGAACTCTCCCTCGATCAGCTCCGTGGCCAGCAGTGACTCAGGGAACACAGATGAGATCCAAGACGAGATTTCAGACAAGGACGCAGACGCTGAAGTCCCCGTTAGTTGATGGCTGCAGAGCCGGGCCTTGGCCTACGTCCTCCTGAAAGCCCCTCGTTGTTACAGGGGTTAAATGTGTATAGAGCTCCACCCTGCTAGAGAGGTGGAACAGCCTCAATCTGGACCTGTTTGACCTATGTTCTGATGGTCGTGCTCACTGATGCAGGTCCAGAACTGGTGCTTTTATACTATTTCTGTTGTTTAGAAAGTGGTGGTCGTCTTTGCTTCACAAAGAGAAAGGGTGCAAATAAAGTCTGAGCTGTGCTCTCTTCCTCACTGCTGCCTTGCTGGATCCTTGTCCAGAGCTTCACATCATTTTAAGTATTTTGTACAAATTCTTACCCTATTAATGTCCTTTTTTTCTAAAGGAATTTAAAATAGTACATATTGTGCTCTTCCACATAACACCCACATAAAAATACACCCATCTTAAACATATACTTTGTAATATTTTATTTGAATCGAATGTCTGTACCCCTCACTCGGACCATTGTTTTGTTTTTGACATGACTTACAAGGGTCCAGGTGGGGTGTTTGTTATCCAAGTTAAACTATTGGGGGGGGGGGGTTAAGTGTCTTCTGCCAAGGAGACAAAACAAGGAGTGGAGATGAATGGTGTTGGAGTTCTGGTGGTTTCTGAGGGAACCCTGCAGGGTTGCCAAAAGTTGAAAGAGGAAAGGAGCACAGCCTTTTGATGCATCAGTGCACTACTGACGTTCTATGCAATTTAGCTGGCCTTATTTTTGGACTGGCTTTTCACCCTTCCTCATTTCTCTTAAAAACCAATACAATTAGCCTTTTAAGCAAAGCAGGTGTTTTCTATGTATCATTTTGTGCGTTCGAGTGTGAAATCATTTTTCATGGACATCCAACAATTAAAGAAAAAAAAAAAAAATGGAACAGTGCCCCCTCAAGAAGGGACTAATATGTTCATTCATGACTATAGTTAACATTTGCCAGATGTTACGTGCTACTGAAACGGGCTGTGCATTGTTCTGATTCTGGAGGAAACATTGTTCTCGTCTTGTGCGGTTTAGTTTGTGCATATCATGACATATCATTTTAAATGGCTAAAATCCAATAGTTTTTCTATAAACTATTCCCTCCACTGTCTAAAGCAAACCAAAGGACACATTTTGCAAATCCTCACATAATCTCCATAGGTGATCATCTTCCATCTGTTCATTTTGGAGAAACTGTTTATGTGTGGTTTCATTATGAGACTATCACTGTCCTGCAGGGGACTCTGTTCCAGACAGGTTGCACATCCTGCTTTGTCTCTTCTGAATGGACTAAAAAGTGTCAGACTGTACATAGAGGGCTGTAGGCATGTGATCGTACACCCCAGAGGCCTTTTTGTTCATATTAGTCTTTTTGCAACAGATCGAGATGTCTCACAATTTTTTCGCTTTTTCCGGTGCTGTAACTGGATGAGCGTAGAAACTGATCGACGCATGGGGGACAGAAGTGATCTTTTTATCACTTCTTTGTAGTATAATGTATGTATGGTTTGCTGGATCAAAGATTAAGTGCTACTTCTATCTTGAAGTTTTACAGAAGCAGAATGTTATGTTTGTTATTTCAGCATGTTTGTGTGGACAAAAGGAGCTATGGGTCTTTTTTTTTCTTTTTTTTTTAAATAATTTTATTTTTTGAACTAAATAGCTGCAATGCAGACTGTGCGCTATGTTTTTAATCAAAACAGTGTCTATCCTAATCATTAATTAATATGTATTTGTGGCAGAAAATGTATTTTTCACTGTTTTTTAATCATTCTACGTTAACCAAAAAGTGTGTTATTGACGCCATATTCTGCTTTTATTGATTTTGCAGGACTCTTAAATTCGTTTTCAACTTTTTGGTCACTTATTGACCAGATCAGATCACCCATAATAAAAACTAATTGATCATACTGTATAAGACAAGAGTGAGTCTTAGGTCACAGAGAGCCCTCGTATCCTTTTACGTTGAGTTGATGTAAAACCAGCCTGATAAGTAACAAAGAGCCATTCTTTTATTGGTACTGTACTTTGTATCGACGGCATTATAGTTTATCGATTGTACGGCTGTTCCAGAAACAAACATAGTTTGCTGTATTTCACCCTTCCTTGTTGAGATTGTAGCCCACGCCACACTGACCATCACACTAACCAGCCAACCAAAGCAAAGTGTACAGCAACATGACAAAGATGTAAATCAAGCTATGAATCCTACTAACTCTGGAAAGTCTCATCCTCAGTGTTTGTACATGCCTACCACACACGTGTTAAGTTTGCAGACATTTCCCTGATCTTGCAAACTGTGAGACATCAAGTGTATTATCTCCCTTTTCATCTCTTGAAGCAGGTTAAATCCCAAACGACTTCCAGTCGGTAAAACTGTAGCAATCCTCCTCGATGAATGTAGCTTGATTGGAGGCGTCCCGTGAAGTAAAAGCTGAGCAAAATAAAAGTAGCTGTTCAAAATCCAGGGATATATGGTGTGCTGTTGCTTATTGGAGACCTTGGTATGTTTTGCTTTACTAAACCGGTTCTTACCTGACCAACTTACAGTATGTGACCTAGGTGTATGTAAATTAGGTCCTGGTGGATGTGAATGTTTCATACTAAAAAGGGTTTTATACGATTGGTTTTTATCAGTGTCGCACTGGGATTATACGGTTGTGTTAACTGTCGTGTCAACATACAGTTTTACATGTTCATCGGCATCCCTGTTAAGTGTCATTATTGCTTGTATTTAATTTAATAAACATTATGGGGAGATAAAAGGTGCAGCAATACTTGTGGCCATATTTAGGTGAAACCTACTGAACTGTATTGGATACTGGTCTTTGTTTGATTTGGATCTACATCCTGTAGATTTCATTTTAAGTGGTTGATTTGTCTGCTTTAATTTAATTTCCTTTTCTCTCTTAGATTTTGTGGATTTATTATTTTAAACTATTGATACAATGTATTCATGTGGGTCTGGGACAGGTTGTTTAAACATTATGAATGTACTCAACTGATATTGGGGATAAAATGAAATAAAATGGTGGATTGGATAAAAAATCAAGGCTTATTCACTTTTCTTTTTTATATCACAATAATGTTTTTTTTATTTTAGAGTAATTTTTGTGTTACAGTACCGGTCAAAAGTTTGGACTGTTTCAGTCTTACAACAGGAGTGTCACATTCAACTCGGGGGCCAGAACTGGCCACCAAGACCCATTTAAGCTCACATTGGGTTGTATGTGGCCCATGAACTAAAAGGAGTTTGACACCCCTGATATACACAAGCGATAAGATAGACTTAAACGGAAAACACACTGGAGAAATTCAATGTCACAGTAGCTTGTATACACAAGGTCAATGGGACTCACAAATAAAATAAAAGTCATGTTGGTGTTAAAGAGTCTGACAGCTGTTGGAATGAAGGACGTGTGGTAGAGCTCCTTCTTACATGGTGGGAGTAACAGTCTGTTGCTGAAGGAGCTGTTTAAGCCCCCTACAGTCTCATGCGGGAGGTGAGAGGAGTTGTTTATGATGGATGTCAGTTTTGCTAACATCCTCCTCTTCCACACTTCCTCTATGGAGTCTAGGGGGCAGTCCAGGACAGAGCTGGACCTCTTGACCAGTTTGTTAAGTCTTTTCCTGCATGTCTCTTCGCTTCCATCTCCCCAGCAGATGTAGAAAATAACAATAAAGAAAAATGATTGAATCAGGTGTGTTCAAAATTCTGCTGATAGGATTTTAACCATAACAAAGAAAGATCACAATACTTTTACTGGTTCTTTAGTCTTTACAGTGGAAGATTTTATATTTTAAATCTACTTTCAAAGGTCAATATAAACTCTTGAACTCTATGAACTCTTTGCTTACTATTTTTAGTGAGATATTTGTTCTGATTATTTCATTAACTTGTGTTTTATAGCACCTCTAACCTCGTTTGCTAAATAATTTTATTTATTAAGTTATTTAAGTTTATTATGTACAGTCCATATGGTCGTCAAGGTGATTTATATATAGTAGCTATTTTATGTATGTGTCAGTGTCAATGATAGTTGTTTGATCATCAGAAGACAATTTTATGTTGTTGTTGTTGTGTAACAGTCAAGTATATACAACTAGTAATGTTCTAAAGGATTTCTGTAAATCATTTCTGTTGAAGTAATACGGGCAACATCTAACCTGTTCAATATCTAGTTTAGTTGGTATTTATTCAAATTGATAAGTTAACTTGGTTTCTGTAATTAGAGCATTAAGAGGCACACTATACTACACTGAAAAAGTAACTCTTGTTGGTTAAATAGAACTAGTTTATCTTGTTTTGACCAGAACATTTTCATTAATCTGCCAGCACTAGAGATCACAAACATACAAGGCTAAAATGTAATTTTTCTTTTAACTATCCATCCATCCATCCATCCATCCATCCATCCTGCATCTGTAACCACTTCTCATCAGGATCTTGGTGGGGCTGGAGCCTATTCCAGCTGACTTTGGGCAAGAGGCGGGGTACACCCTGGACAAGTTGCCAGCTCATCACAGGGCACACAGAGACAAAATAACCATTCTTTCTTTCTTTCAACTATTTGAATGCAATTTATTCAAATAATTGGTGAAACACAGTATAAAAAGATTTATTTCATAATGAAAAGCAGATTTTTTTTAAATGGTATTAATTTAGTAGGCGGTTCAATGAAAACAAAAATAAAACACAGATTGATACAGTATTTCCATAGTAAAACACATTAAAAGATTCTGTCTCCAAACTAAGGGATAGAACATGCTAACAAGCTCATATCACAGTAGTTCATGGTGATGAGCATAGCTTCAAGTCCAGAGCTCACATTCGCCTCCTTTCTAACTAATCATCTGTCATTTCAGCCCTCTACCTCCAGGAACAAGATTCTTTTGGCCACTTCCTCCTCACCAAATTCCTCTTGCAGTTGCTGTCGGACGGCAGGATCAGCTGAGCACAAAAGAGTGTCGTCACAGCGTTTCCAAAGTGGTCCTGAAAAAGACGACGGATCTGAAAGTAGATCGAGAGCAGCAGAGAAGTCGCCGCTGGTCTTCAACAGTGCTTTGGTCACACTGACTAAATCCTAGAACAAAAAGTAGTAAAAAAAAAAAGGAAATTAATTGAAAACACACGTAATGCTGCCAAACAGAATATAACCAAAAATAAAGAGCGTATAAAAGGTTAGTGTCCTGCTGTCTACCGAACAAAAAACAGATACAAGTCTAAATCACACTGCAGTACAAAAGAGCATCTACTGCACCACAGTGCTTACCTGGTTTGTCTTCTCCATCAGCTCTTTGATTTGCTGCTTGTCTTCTTCCAACTGGACCTGAGTTAGTGAAAAAGCAGCATCTTTGTCCATTGTTGGCAGTGGGTTGGCTGGAGCTACTGTTCTGTCACTGATAATGGACTGAGATTCTTCCTCTTGAGATTCACTTTCAAAGATGAACAGGTGGGCCTTGGAGGTCGCACTGACAGCCTCAGCAGCTGCAGGCTCAGCACCGGTGGTCTCTGTTGGGCAGTTTTCACTGGAGGCCTGAGTCTCCTGCACATTGTCCTGGAGGCCTGGTCCACGTTCAGGGTTGGACTGTGCAGAAACGGCTGTGTCTGAAGTAGATGGAGGGGGTTCTGTCGATGTGGGCTGCGTCGTCACTGTTTCAGTTGGATTTTGGAGATCTGGAGCTTCGTCCTCATCACACTGACAAACAGATTAAATATTTACTAATAACTCAGGATATTTACGTGTGAAAATAATATGGTTGAAATAAAAGACAATAGCAACTAGTAACACCTAATCTGAAACCTTTTGACAATTAATTCTCTAAGTATTTTTAAGCACAAATAACAACACTCCTGTCCTTCCAGTATTTTCATATACTGAAGATTTATTGATTTATAGACCAAATAATGAAAATATTCTTTTGTTGCAGTCTGAATACCAAGTGAATACATTTAATGATAAAACTTAAGACAAGCTGAAACGATGACAAACATAAAACTCAGTTTTTATCTTAACAAACATGTCACATTCTAGACTAATATGATGATCTTTATAATCTATGAATGAGCAATTTAATGAATAACACTAATGAAGTGAGTTAGTGTGTGTAAAGGACCAGAGATCAGGTGAAACTGTAACATATATATTTAGTAATATATATTTAGTTTATCAAAACCTAACCACTATTAAATGTGTGAGTCTATTGGGTGGATGGGTTCATTACGGTCTTGGTGATGCCTTTTCCTATTCCAAAATTGGGGCTGTGTCTTACCTCACTGTCATCTTCAAACTCTTTTGTAGCCCACTCGAGAATCCCAAACTTTCTCTTTTGTTTTTTCTTCCCTCCTTTCTGTGGCGCGGAATCAGATTCTGTATCTACAAAACAAAAACATGGACTCAAATCTCTGTGGTATTAAAGCTTGTTAAGATATCAAGATGCCATCTTTGTGTTTCTTCTCCCACGTACCTGCTTGTGTTGTTTCTCGCGTTGCTTTTTGTGGTGTTTCTCGTACTGTTTCTCGTGTTGTCTCAGAGATGGTAGCTTGTTCACTCTCTTCCTGTTGACCCTCCTCCACTGCTGCCACACTCGTTCCTTTGGCTCTTTTAGATGGCGGCTCGTTGTCTGTTGTGTCTCTCTGAAGAGCAGACTTACCAGCTGATTTAGTTTTCCTCAATGGTTGGGGGGATGATGATGATGATGATGATGATGATTGCTTGCCAGAATTGGCTAATGATCTGAGTTTTTTACCATAAGGTTCAGCTAACGACTCCTCGAGCTGAAGCTGCCTGCGTGTTGATCGGCGCTGTTGTTGTTGCAGCCTGGGCGAGGCTCTCGGCTCCTCGTTTGACTTCTTCTGAGAAGACGTGCTGGGCATCGACACTGGCTGAGCTGGGGAAGAGTCCGTTGGTACACTTTCTTTTTGTGGAGACACAGTTGTTTGTGGTTCATCTGTTTCCGGTTTTGTGCTCTCAGCTGAAACAGAGTGGGCATCTGTCTCTGTATCCAAACAAGGCCCCTCAGGTTGGGGGGAGTTCGATGTTTCAGCTTCTATAGTCTCTCCTTGTATGCTTTCAGCCGGTTGTTTCTGTGTCTGTGAGTTCACATGCTCCTCTTCTCCTTGGAGACAGGTGGAAGTTTGAGCTTCTACAAGTTTTGATTGTGTTCTTTCAGCTGGTATGGATGGGTCATCTATCTGTGGAGACACCAAATCTGCTCTGTTAAGTCACATACAAACTAATAAGCACCAATATCTCATAAGTTATAAGCAGTGAGTTCTGTTTTGTACCTGTGTTAGATCTGATTCTGTCAAATGAGTCTGAGGACAAACGGCATCTTTCGGTCTGGACGGATTCTCAACGTCTGTCTCTTGATTTCCTTCCACCTGCGAGACAGATGAGACATTTCAGGCTCTGTTTTTAATTTGGTGCCACACTGTGGTAGTATCAAACACTACACCCACCTGCAGCCTCTGTGACGTCAACCACCGTGGTTTATTTTGATGTTGTTGTTGTTTACACCAAGCAGCCCATAAATTATGTTACACATTAACTTTGAATGATTATTAGAATAATTATAATGATGGTCATTGTGACATAATCTTGCAATATTAAAATGATCTTAAAGGACCAGTGCGTAGGATTTAGTGGCATCTAGCATTGCAGTTGCCGACTGAAAACGCCTCACCTCACCTTTTTCATGCTAGCATGAAGGGGAAACTATGGTGGCAGTGAAAGGCAAACGAAAAACGCCGACCCATGTTTAGTTTGTGCATTCGTGGTTCCACATTTGTAGCATATGTAGATGTAATTAGCTCTATCTGAGCTGACAAAAACATGATGAATTACAGTGCTGTAAACAGAGCCCCCTAAATTGTACACACTGGAGTGTTTTGAAACATTTGAGCTACATATTTTTACAGTAAATGGAAATTTTGATATCTTGACAGCCAACCATTTGAAATACAGAGACAATCTGCGTGTGAATGCTTCGTAACATAAATTTACTGATATTGCTATATTGATTGCTGGCTACCTGTGAGAGCCCTTTATTACAATGTGTCCCATATTTTGCTGGCACGCATTTACAAAACACAAGATGGATTTCATATGAAAAACACCTTCAATACAGTATATTTTAGTACAATCTAACACCTAAACAACTAAAGAAAAATGACCAGAGTAGACACTGTGTCAACAAAATCTGATCATAATCCATAAGCTCCACAAATGATGTTAAGTGTCATACTTGGAACATGTACCTCTAAATTTTGGAAGAGAAGTGTGATACACAGAAATACATGACAAAATAACTGGCAACAGGTAAATTACCTTGGTCTCTCCCTCTGTTGCCGTAGAGTCTTCCTCTGCTGTTTCCTCCTCCGCATCCGCCGACTGTTTCTTTGCCAGTCGTACTCTGTAACGGTATTTCATTGACTGCCAGCTGTGACTGGTCACACGCTGCTTCTCCATCTCTTGCCAAAGCCGGTTTCCACCGATGTCTGCCTTGTGTTTGCTGACATATGTCAAAATGGCATCGTCTTCTTCAGCTGTGTAGGGAATCCTGCCTAAGTATAACGAAATAATGACATCAGTAGATTTAAAACAAACAAACAGAGTAACATAAAATCTCTCTGATACTAATAAACGCAGCTGAGAAAAAAAACAACGCACACTATTTTATTTGTCAGGATTTCAGTAGCTGCTGCTTAAATCTTTGCACAAAATGTTAATATCCAATCAATGGCATAGCTAAATGTGACAATTTCTCATTGTGCTCCGGGCAGAGAGTAAAGTTTTGTCTTTAAATCATACCTCCTAAGAGTCCAGGGGAGCTCTCTTTGTTATTGTTGGGTCTAGCAGACTGTTTTGGAGCAGCTTCAGGAATCAACATGTAGTACGCTACATCCAGCTGCTCGTCTTTCTCTATACAGTCATAGATGTACTCGGTGGACACGAACCTGAGGAGGAAACAAACGCTGTTGGAATATTTTCTGAAATTATCTTGCTGACCACAAACACATCCATGACAATGCTTCAGCTTAATGTGCTAAAGCTTAAAAGAGTTCTGTCATTATAAAGGAGGCATACAAATTCACAATAAACCATGTTTATACACAGAAGATTTGTCCAGCAACAGTATTAATATCATATCCATATATTCCAGGCTAAACGATGTTCTTCCTCACATATACACCTTTTAGCTCAGTCCATCACCTACCAGCGAGAAGTGTTTTCAGCAATAGACCCTTTGTCCTCAGGCTCCATCAGCAGGATTGCCCCTGGCTGCTGCACACTGCACAAGATCCCTCCTCCGGCCGTGATGAGCGGCTGGAGTTTACATTTGGTGGGACCCGGTCGCAGATAGAAGGACATGGGTTTACCGTCCACGGTCATGAACAGAACTGGGGAGATGTTAGATCTGGACACATCTTTGGGTTTGGATGGCATGGTGAAGATGTCTCACCTGGTGGAAGATTACATGAATTAAGACATGTCAAATTGAATTCATTGTGGTTATGAGCACAACACATGTTTGTATTTTTGCTCTGTATTATAAACTGAAGCACTTAAGAACCATAAAAACCTGGAAATCACCCAAATAAATTACAGCGAAAACAAAACATGAACATAAGTTAATGTTTCAACAAAATAACCAGATTCCAGACTACAGCTACTGTTTTTTCATGTGCAGGCTTTACACTGAGAACTGATACCCAAACTACCATTCTGGGTTCGGGAGGCAGACACGGTCAACACCTTTAAGAGTAGACTTAAGACTTTGATAGAGCTTGTAGTTAGGGCTGGCTCAGGTCATCCCTTAGTTATGCTGCCATAGGGACTCCCCCTCCCTACCCTCTCCTCTCTCTCTCTCTCTCTCTCTCTCTCTCTCTCTCTCTATCTGTCTCTTTCAGGGTTATGCCTAGTCAGGTACGGTATTGGTTGAAGACGCAGTCACATCTCCCTTTACTGAAACTCTCTCTCTCTCTCTCACCATCTGTAAACATACATGTCTCATTAATGCATGTTACTAACTAAACTTCTTCCCAGTGACATCCATCGCACGTCTGTCAGTCCTGGGAGAGGGATCCCTCCTCTGTGGCTCTTTCTGAGGTTTCTTCCACCTTTTTTCCCTGTTAAAGTTTTTTGTGGGCAAGTTTTTCTTCACTCGAACCGAGGGTCTAAAGACAGAGGGTGTCACTCCCCTCAGAGGAAAATGTACTTTGTGACTTTGGGCTACACAAAGAAAATCTGATTTGATTTGATACTAGTTGATCAATCGATTACTTAAATTCAGTTAACTGTCAACTAACTTGATGATCTATTAAGTGATGATCCACACACACACTCTCACACACACACACACACTCTCTCACACACACACACACACACACACACACACACGCAGTGTATAGTACACTTATAACACTTGGTTCATTTATACATTAAATATTTATTATGTGAGCTGGGATAGGCTTCTTAAAAATCATCCCACTTAATTAAAATGTTGTTTTATCTCATTTTATCAAACAAGTTCTCTGACCTTCACATTCATAGTCCTGTTTTTGTTTCTGTGTTAACCTACAAACAAACTGAAACTGTGTGAAGTTAAAAAAAGCAGAGTCACTGTACATGTGTACTTCACTGAATCAGGGCTAATAACCACTGACAGAAAGAAATAATAATAACCCAGTTACACACAGCTGTAATGAACGGATTAAAATGATGTGATCGCATATTTAAAGTATTAAATTAAACTCACAGTCTTCAGCTTGAAGCGTTTCCGTTGCTCAGCTAACGTTCACGTCGCAGCTAAGTCTGTTAGCACGTTTAGCTTTGACGTCGCCTGCTCATCAGTGATTGTTTTTAGTTTTGGACCTAATTACACGATCGTGTGATTACATAAAACATAAAACGGGTTTGAATTTAAAAATATCGCTTAGTTTGTTTACTTCCTTTACTTTCCCGCCGCGACCAAAACCAAAATAAAGCCCACTTCCAGGTTTTCTACTTCTTTGGTGTTGTATCCACTCACTGCTGCCCCCTGCTGCAACATTACATAAATACATTTCCAGGTTTTTCTTTACAAACCTTCTGCATTTACAGCAAGTAAATAAGTCACCCTTATCTTTAAATATAAATCCTGCAACCAGAATTGTAAACTTTGATACAGCACATAGTATAAAGATTGTACAGATGATTAGATTAGAAACAGGAGCTTATGGAAATATATTTCACTATGATTCTACCTCCATGATTATATGTAAAACTTGAAATGAGTTGAAAAGAATCAACCAAACATTTAACGAAAGTATGCTTTTACTCAAATAACTTTATACTCCGTCATCAAAGGTCACCTGACACAGACTTTCTCCACTTTCTTAACCGATGCAAAAGAAAAACTCAGAAGAAACTTGATTATATTTTTATTATCTGAAGCTACTTCAACCATTCTTTCTCATCGCTGATTGACAGTCAAGGTATTAACCAAAATACAAATTTTGCTATACTAAGACTGGAAATAAATGTCATTTTATTTTGAAATTTTGTTGCACAGATAAATTCACATGCAGAAAACAGGTTCCAAGAACTGTGCGTGTACAGTGTACATGATGACCCTGACGTGGCTTTTCTCTATAGTTTTAGTTTTCTGATTGTTTTGGCATTTGCTTAAAGATTTTTGTGTATTTTTGTGTGTGTGGATTGATGATGATTAGATTTTTAGATTAGATTACATATACTATATATATTCATCCCACCACGGGGAAATGTACTTGTTACAGCAGCAGAGGAAAGTGTAGCATACACTACAGAATTAGAAAAAAGTAGAAAAGGCAAAAAAACAACAACAACACAATAAACAGACAGAAATATCTATAACCTACACAATAAGCACGAAAAACAATCAACCTTCAAAACAGACAAGTACTCAGGATAAAAGTGGCATGATATATAAAAACAGTATTGTAATGAGAGATAATAAGAAGATAATTATTATTATTTTTAAATCTCTTCTGTATTATTAGCAGCTTCTCTAAACTCAGGACAAAATGAGATTATGTTCAGAATACAATATGTACTGTAATGCGAGCAAAAAAAAAACCCAAATTGAGTCACTTTTTCCAGGCAGTTTGAATTGTACACAGGGTCAGGACCACACACACACAGAGGACCGATGATCTTATGTTCACAGAACAGTAGACTAACTTCAACATAAACAACCAAACTGAACTGTGAGTTTAGCAGAGAGAACATTATATTTCTGGAATCAAAAACATAAATCCTGACAGTCCAGTGGGAGATCTTGCCTCTGATCAGTTGATTGTCCCCCTGAGGCAGGTGTATGTGAAACGCATGATGAATAACCACTGCACTGATTTCAGCACCTTATTATGAAAACCATAGCGGTTACATGACATCAAACTGGACGTGCTGAAATGAAGTTCAGAGATTGTGTTCTGGGAACAGGACTCATGTTTGGTTTTTTGAAGAAGCCAATTAAAGCAACACTGTGTAGGAATTGTTATCTTTGTGATTCAGCGCCTCCAGTTTCAGAGTGCAATACTACTGTCGTAAATATGTTAGTCTTTGTTATGACTATATTACTTAAGTAACAAAACAAGACATAGCAGCCAGCTAATATTATTTATTAGTCCAATAGCAAGAAGCCCATCTAGTCGATGCAGTCATCTACGTACTGCACTGATCACACACTGATCTCACACCTGGAAAACATTTAAATCACTGTGAGGATCATGTTTTTTTGACTTTTCACGTGCTTTCAACACAATATAGCATCACTGCTAAGGGGAGAGCTATAAATTGCTGAAGTTGACAGCCACCTGTATGTGTGGATTATCAACTCCTTACCAGCAGACAGTTGCAGTATGTGACGCTTCATGACTGCATATTTGATGTGGTGATTTGAGGGAGGGGGAGCAAGAAGGAGGAGATAGTGATGGTAAAGACACCTAAGACAACACCGGTAAACATCCAGGGATTGGATATGGAGATGGTGGGAGCATGCAAATACCTGGGTGTCCGTCTTAGCAATAAACTGGACTGGTCTGACAACACAGACATCCTGTACAAGAAGGGTCAAAGTAGTCTCCACTAACTGAGGAGAGTCGAGTGACTTTCTATGACACTGTGTTGGCCTCTGCAATCTTCTATCACTGACAGTCATCTGCTGGAGAGGGGCAATCACAGAGAGAGACAGGAAAAGACTAAACAAACTGGTCAAGAGGTTCAGCTCTGTGCTGGACTGTCCACTAGACTCAATAGAGGAAATGGGGAAGAGGAGGAGGTCAGCAAAGTCTACATCCATCATGAACAACTCCTCTCACCCCTAGCATGAGATCTTATCTTAACAGCATCTATAGTTCGTAGGAGTTTACTTACTGTCAATCAAGATACTACTCACTACTAAATTAATCCTAATTTATTACGCTTTCTGTTCTTATCACTATCTTATTCTTCAAATAAATAATAAACAGGAGCTCATGGAAATACATTTCACTATGATTCTACCTCCATGATTATATGTAAAACTTGAAATGAGTTGAAATGAATCATGATTTGTGATGATTGTAGCACAAAATCTATGACATGCACACATTAAAGAAACATTTAACGAAAGTTTGCTTTTACTCAAATAACTTTATACTCCACTTTCTTAACCGATGCAAAAGAAAAACTCAGAAGAAACTTGATTATATTTTTATTATCTGAAGCTACTTCAACCATTCTTTCTCATCGCTGATTGACAGTCAAGGTATTAACCAAAATACTAATTTTGCTATACTAAGACTGGAAATAAATTTCATTTCATTTTGAAATTTTGTTGCACAGATAAATTCACATGCAGAAAACAGGTTCCAAGAACTGTGCGTGTACAGTGTACATGATGACCCTGACGTGGCTTTTCTCTATAGTTTTAGTTTTCTGATTGTTTTGGCATTTGCTTAAAGATTTTTGCGTGTTTTTGTGTGTGTGGATTGATCCTGTGTTGATCCAATCCAAGCTAGTCAACAGTTTTATCAACTTGATTTTGAGAAATAGTCCAGCTTTACTTCAACTTTTCATTCTTCATTCAGTGAAGCCAGGAGGCCATGGGAAGGAATTGGGCTGGCCTGTTTACTGTATCACCTCACTGACCTTGCCTCCCTCACAGTCCTGACAGCTACATTATTGTTATTGGCTTCTATTGTTCCTCTCCCTCTTCAGCTCAACCAGCTGAAACAATACAACAGGCACGGAGGTACTGTAACTCCTCCAAGTCAATGTATGTTTGTGGACAATCTGTAATAATTATAAATGTGTAGAGATTTACTCCTTCATGCTGACTGTGATCAATCTGAAGCTCTACTCTCAAGTGATCAGCTCATTCCTGAGCCATCATGACACAACAGGACTGGTCTGCTGTATTAATATCAGTTTTTCCATTGAATCGGCAACTATTGCAATTATATGTGGCCAATTCACCATGGTGTAACACAGTTTGGTTTGGCTGTCGCAGAGGAAACTTCCCTGCTGTGCCACCAGTAGTTGTTTCCAGCCTGAAGAGGGAGACATTACACAACTTTACAAAACACCAGAGCTGTCAATCAAACGATATCTCTATTACTGATCACTTTGGCACATATGAAACGAGTGATATTCTTACTGTATCCCAAATAAAATGCATTGTTGCCAGATCTGTTTAATAGCCTCCATCAGGGTGAAATACTTTGCCTCCATCCATACACATCTTTATGAAAAATCTCACTTCACAAGTCTTGGCTACTGGACTATGGACATGACCTTGACCTCTCCTGAGATGTCATGTTTGTATGCAGTGGTCTTGGGGAGACAGACCGAGGCTCCAGTGTTTGCCCAGTGTTTATTTTTTTTCCTTGTCACTGGCATGCTGTGATCTCCCTGTGGATGTGCTGTTTGGGTAAAACTAGACTAAAGGGACCTGGGTCAGTCTGAACCACTGTAAGGCTTCAGTTTTGTTATAGCCATAGCTACCAACAAAACTAACAAAAGCGGAAATAGATGTCCCCTAAGGACAAGAATGCCTGTCTTAAATCCTTTTGCTTGGAGAAGATGGCTTGTCAGCTTCAGAGAGACCACCTTGTACCCATCAGATCTTTATCTTTCGGAGAGTATGTTTTATTTTTGCAGATTTGGGAAAGTACATAGGAACAATCAGCACTATATATACTGTGTGAGTAAAGATTTAAATCTCTGCCATACCTCCTAAAAAACAAATCCTTAAAAGACTTTTCCACAGTGAGACAAAGAGACATAAAGACATGCGATGAGAAAGACAAGGGGACAATGGTAAGAAAGTTCTACATTCAGTTCAGATCTCAACAGATTTAGAGGATTAGTTTAAAATGAAAAGATAGATTTTAGACTGTTTCCAGTGTTTATGCGATGCTAAGCTAAGCGTCTACTGGCTCCAGACCATATTACAAGCTGTTCGTGGCCCACATTCAGTTCAGGTCACAACAGATTTATAGTAATTTAACATTTTGGGAACTTTATTGCCAACAGTTAGATGAGAAGATTGATAGCACTCTCATACACTCTCATATACTCTCGTACTTGTCCTTTAGATATGATCTGGAGCCAGTAGATGGTTGGAAACAGTGGGAAACCGCTGCTTAGCGTATTACAGCCAAAGAGTAGGTGGATTTTGTTGCCTTCTGACGGAGCCTGGCTAGCTGTTTCCTACTGTTTCCAGTCTTTATGCTAAGCTAAGCTAATAGTCACTTGACTATAGCCAAAAGAGTGGTGTGTCATCAAAGCTTTGTTGCATTGTAACAGATGTTCATACGCTCATTTCTTTATGTAATTTAATTCTATTGTTTTATCTAATCTTCAGAGCCTTTTATTTCCCCAGTGTGTAATTTGTGCTCTTTCCACCCCCCCCCTCAAATCAAATCAACTCTTTTTCAGGTAAAATGCTTTCACAAACCTTTTTTTAATGTCAGAATATAAAAATGTTGAATGTCTTATCTCATGTGCTGTATGTCATTTGTAATATGAAGAAATATTAAGAAACCGAAAACCTGTATCATTTCACTTGTACCGTATCTTCATGGGTAAATGCCCTCATTTGAATCATATCGTTTTAAATGAGGTCACATTTCATCACATTGTACTAACTTCCCACTCAAGTATCAAAGCAAATGAATGAGTGAATCACTTGGGAAAAATCCACCTGTCAAAGGTAATGAGATGTGGCGTGAGTCTGAAAAATGTTGGTGGGCGGAAAAGTACAGTGACGTTTCAAATCACAAGACTATTTCTACACTGCACATAAAAGACATTTTTACGCCTACTTACATTGTATCAGGCGTACAGGTTGGGTAATATAAAATTAAACATCAAATCTGGTGACATATAATCTCAGTTAGTCAATTTAATATTAACCAGGCGAGATTAAGACAATTTTATAAAATAAAATACTAAACTAAAAGTACATTTAAAAAATTTTTGTGTAGTGTTCATATTTACAGAAAGGGTGTATAAAATGTGGTGAATTGTTGCAAGCCAACCACGTTTAAATTGTACTTTTTAATTGCACTTCCTGTGGCTTACATATTTGTGAAAGTTAACTACATACCATACATACTTTTCATTATTGCTGTACGACTAGAGAAAGAAGGAAGAAAAATGAGGAGAAAAGCTTAGGCTTCACTAAGTTTAGTAATTTTTTCTTGCTGGATAGCAGTCATATGGTAAGCAGCTTTTCTACTAGGCAACCAGGATGCCTCCTTATATTTGAATTAATTTTAAGAGCTACTTTACAGTAGGAATATAAAGCCTTGTCTCTTTAATTGACATTATTTTGTCTCCTGAGAGTCTAAAATGTTTTCCTGTATTGCTCAAAAGAACATCGAGTGCCGTGATATAAATTCCAGGGGTGTTTTCTTTATAAACACCAGATTAAACAAAACAACATGAGCTATATTTGTCCAACAGTGGCAGGTGTATCACGTCAAAAACGAGGCTTGTTCAGGGACTCACATACACATATATCAGGTACCACACAATAGTGGGAGTAAAAATTCCTTTCTGATACTAAAACAAAAGAGGATAAAAAGCAAAGCTGCTGTTTCTTAAGAAAATCAAACAAAAACAAAACTTCCTTGTGTAAATCATAATCGCTATCTTTGGACTTGGCCCTGTGCGGATGGACAACAGCAGAAATAAACTTTATGAAAATTATTTGGCAGATTAGCTCAGGAATCTTGGCAGGGTATGGTCAGCAGAGACCAGCCGTAACAAAGTAAGGATATGCTGACTCGACATAAAGAACACATTTAATTACCATCATCATCAACCATCCAAAAGGACCATCCGGGTCAGAGCCAGAAACCCCCACGCCATCATCTGCCAATTCAAAGGCTTATTTTTAGGGGCCAAACTTCTCTTTTACGCTGCTACGTTCTCACGACCTGGTTCTCTCTTTGTCTCTCCTTCTTTCCTTCTTTTACAGCTCACACATATTCCTCTTATTCCTGATCAGATCTTATTGTTCCTGACATTTTTCCCGACATAGAAAGAGAAAGAGGCACAGTAGCAGAAGTGTGGTATAATGTGGCATAGGAACAATTTTTCAGGAAGCAGAGCCACATATAGAAAACAATGTCTAGTATGTATCCTGGTGACGAACCCTATAGAGGATTAGGTGTTTTGGTTCATTGTCACTGCTGTTGTAGTGTCATTTTTGGCTGCAGCGTGAACATAGTGGTGCATTTAGCAGCTAAAGAGACAGATATTTCCCTCAGGAGTTGGTGGAGACCAAAAACTGAGCTATAAGAGAATTAATATTGGATTCACATTCAATGGGTGGCCCGAAACAACTCCAAGTTAATGATAATGTTGCTAGATATTGTAACAAGTTCACCATATCATCTGAAAAGCGGATAATATGTCACTGTTCATATATATATATATATATATTAATTATATATATAATATATATATATATATATATAATATATATATATATATATATATATAATATAATATATGAAAATATAATAATATAGATATATAGTTATAACACCACACACTACATTGTTAATATATTTAACTAATAATTACATTTCACGTGCAGAAAATGCAACGGTCAATCTCAACCAAAAGTAGTTTCCTTAGGTTTTACAAATGATGGAAAATCACCAAATGAAGACCAAGATTCACAAAATATATATATATTTATATTTTAAAAATGACACAAAGAAGTAAGGGACAAACTGTGTATTTTACCTTTTCACAAATAGGTTTTCAGTGAGGTGGGATTTTATCTTATAATTGGTCTACAGATATCTGAACAACTCACATATCAACAACTCACATAATATTAATATTATTACATATATAATATTATATTAATACAGGAATATTGTCTTGTGTTCTTGAATTGCAAACTGAATTTCACAATGAATACATCATGGTCATAAAAATGTAACTCAATTATACTATTATAGGTTCAAAGGTGTTAATTTCCACTGATCCTGACATTTATAGGATTTGATCACAGTTATGGATTTAACCGAGCATAAATCCTTCGCATGAAATAAAGTGTCTGCTGTGAGGAAACTGTCTGTGCAGTGAATTACTTGTCAAAAAGCCAGACGACAGAAAAGCTCAGTGTAAATGAACCCGTGGCACATGTTGAGGTGACCTGATGTCCTGAGTTTGACTTACTTTTACCTTGTCGTTGCAGGCCATAACCTCTATGCTATTTCACGTCTCTCTGTTAACTGATCTGTTCTAAAAAGATAAAACAAGGGACAAAATCTGGTGTCCCCTTTAGAAAAAAGCAGCATGTCCAAAAAACACATTAAACTCCCCCGCTTTGCTGATCAAATCTGTATCCACAGACTTTGGTCTTCTGGCACAGTTCAGCAGAGTTCAGATGTTGCAATCGCTTCAACAGGGTGTGTTTGGTAAGAGACACGGAGGACAGCTGATGTCATAACTGCATAACACATTTCCAGGAGTATGGGCGACTGGAAAGGTTTCAAGACGAGACGTTATTTGGTAACAGATTTTTGGTATGATATTTGGTAAGCACACTTGAGACAGACGACAGACAGATTTCAAATAAAAAGTTAGAAAATATTTTATTTACAACAAATTTATTCCCACCCGCCCCCCTGTTAATCCAATCCCTTTGTCTGCTGACCCCCTTCCAAAAAAAACAGAAAAAAACCATCTGATTGACCAGACATGGCAGATATGTATACAAAATGATTTCATAGTAAACCTCAACCACTTCTTTTTCAAGATTTTGAAATAAAACTCAGATCCTCATAGCCAATTGTGTTTGTCAGGCAATTTCATCCATACAAAAATAATATACATGAATATATATTATACATCATACATGTGTAATACATCTAATGGTTTTTTTTAGGTGGCATTAATTTCACAAAAAAAAAAAAACATCAAAAAGAAAAAAAAAACTGAAGGCACGACATGGCGTATACTGTTTCATTGTTCATAAAAAGCTGACATCGACATCATAATGTGCCCTTTGTTGCTTCACACTTTCTCACAGTTTGTACAGGACAGACACTAAAATATGTTACAGGCGATAATCTTGATTTCTGTCTTTGGATGAAGCTGATTAACAAGCGATAGCACCTTTCTCCTGATGCTGATATTGTCTGTGTGTGTGTGTGTGTGTGTGAGCATTCATGCATTTGTGCGTGTTCGCAGAGGTACTGAAGCACGTACACATAGCTGCTGCCTATGACGGTTGTAACGCAACATGATAGATAAGCTGCACATGAACGACGCACACTGTACTGTGTGACACATGGTGTAGAATATTCACAGTTATATATTTCTCTTTTGGGCACGTAAAGCAGGCTGTGTAGAGCGCTCGTGATTTTAAGCTTCAGCTTGCCAATAAGAAAGTCCCCTCTCTTTCACTGAGTCATAGATGCTCGTCCCGATTGTTGCAATAGGTGGTAGTTTTGTGTTTAAGTTGGCAGCCTAGTCAATCACAAAATATCCAGGCTCAGCAGTGGCTAAATGACTGTGCACCACAAGTTATTCACATACTGCTGTCTAGACCAGATCTAACACAGATTTTGTCTTCCTTTCCTTGATTCTCCCCCCCCATCTCTTTCTCAATTTCAGTCAGCCTGTCTGGCTACCTCCCTCTCTCTCTTTTTTTTTTTCAAACACACCAGCAGCACAAAAAGTGCTTTCTCATCTAATTTCACAAGTCATGATTTCAAAAATAAAATCTCTTTATTCCCTCTTTCTTTCCTTCCTTCTTTTCTCTACTTGTCCTTTCCCTTCTGTTGAATTCTAATACAAGTCCTTTATGATCTCCTGCAGCAGTGGGTGTAAGCACATTTCCATCTCCGACTTCTTCAGCAGCTGGATGAGGTGGACGTGGTCGGTGACGATCTGACGCAGGTCGGTCATTTTCTGGAGCAGCTTGGCGAACAGTTGCAGAGAGTCTGGGTGGTTTAGCTTCAGCTGCAGCTCCAGTGCGTGAAGAACTGTCTCCTGGAGCTGCTCAATCGGCTTCACGTTCAGCAGGCCTGGGCGATCTGGACGGGTTACAGAGACAGGGAGGATATGTAAATCAGTGACATTTCTGGGCATCATGGATTAAAAAAAGAGGTATGGGTCCATAAGAGAAGAAAACAGAGAGAAAGTGAAGAGGGGTGCTATAAATTACACATTAAGTGTCTATAGGCTAAAACTACCTTAATGTAGCTCTCCTTTATCACCAGACCTAGCTATATTATTGCTATTTACAAAAGACTTCCTATCTTCATTTCAAGCTACAATCTGAGTCATTTAAGTTAATTATTTACTGAAATTCGTGATTTAAATCCTCAACAGGTCAAGGCCAGACTTTTATCAAGTAGCCACATGCAAACCAGCAATATTAGACCACATAGTTTGGGTTTTAATATGGGAGTGCGTGAGAAAAAAAAAATGAGTCAGCAATACTATCCCCGAGCAAACTGATAAATGGATCAAGGGAGGCCTTGTGTATATAACGTAGTGGGTTGATATCTTAGATTGTTAACAGGAGCCAGCCCACATGACTTTGTATTCACAGTAAACTAAATTGTGCTGATTGTGCTGTCTGGCAGGAAATATCATGAAGTTCATGAAATAAATGCTATAAATAGTACTTTGTTTAAAGACATTATTATTCTGTACTGAAATATACATATTCAAGCCCTGTTTTACTGCACTGAGCACTTGATATGATATTGATTGATTCAATTCTACTTGTTTCCATCGTGAGCTTACCCTCCTCCTGGCTGCGACTGCATATTAAGGAACAGACATAAAGGGTGGTATCAAATTCATCATTAAAGACTAAGATGACTCCTTAGTTAATATGACTTATGAATACGACATGTCCTATAGAAGAAGCAAAAATCAAAACAAAAGACTTACCCCCGCTGAGGATAACGACAGCCAGAAACAACGCCATGTCGCTGTCATCCAGCTCCAACGTGTTGAACTTTACTGAGAACTCAAACTTTGGTTCCAACATTTGACAGAAAGGTTTCCTGAGACTCTTGAGGAACTCTCTCGTCATGAAGATCTGTCCGTACGCGATGAGGGTCCCGTCTTTGTTCATCAGAGGTGCCATCATGATGATTAAGACCTCAATCACGCCGTACTTAAGTAAAGTCACCTGGGGAAAAAAAAAAGGGTTGAGATGAAGAGCCGATCATAAAACACCTCTATACTCGCTGAATAACTAAATCCAAATCTGAGACACAGAACGGATGTATGTATGTGTTCCTCTCACCTGATCATTGAGATCCAGCTCAATGAACCCTGGGATACTCTTGGCAAACTCTGTCACTTCTCTCACTGCTTCAGCTGAACGTGATTGGCAGCTGTGGAAAAAACGCAGCTCCACAGCATCCAAAATGTTACACTCTAAACCTTGGTGAGCTCCTGAGAGACCTGAAATCAGACGAGATGTATGTAGAAAAAAAAACGCTCTGGTGAGGCAGCTCAGTTGCAGCATTACAAGAAAAAAAAAGACAAGAGTTGCGCAATGTTTTAAATAACTTCATAAATGTAGAGCCCATTCAATAATAAAATTTGTTTCTTTGTTTTATTATTTTAGTGACTTGGGCTGTCGACTACATCAAATCATCAAGCAAGCTTAAAAAAAAAACCATTCAGAGTTGTAGTAGCAGTGCTATTAAACTGAAATGAAGACTAATCCTGGCTTCAGACATTGAAATCTTTATCCATATTTAGGATTTTTAGGGGATTTAAATAGTGAACAATGAAGTGAAATAAAATATCAGCTCAGTTTTATTATCAGGTTATATTAATTGACTAATAAACAGACTGGTAGAATAGAAAACAACAGCAAAAACAGACTTCACATCATGACAAAGAATACTTTATACTTCTAATACCTCCATGTGCGACTGTCAGAGCAGACATCTGCTGCTGGTGCTCTGGGGTTGGTATCTGTTTGCAGTTAATAAACTGCTCTCCTTCCAGCAGAGACTTCATGTCGTGGATGACAAAAGGCTAGAGGTAGATAATAAAGAATATGTTAAGAAATAGCAGGTAGAAAAGGAAAGGAGAAAGAAGAAAACAACTCAAGGAAAAAAGAAACAGCGTCCGCTCCTCATGGGTATTTTGAGGACATGAGCTACAGATGTAATCACATATACCGTGCATACTCTTTGCTCATTCATCAGACCAGCAAAAGCAAACACTGCACATCTCGTATGTCTGATGGGCAAAGAAAATAAATCTTAGCTGCAGGCTGAGGCAGACAAAAACACCATCCTCAGGTAAATGAAGCTTAACTGAGTTAAAGTCGCACTTACTGTTAAAACACTGGCAAAGACATGCACTGGCCTGAATGATGAATGGTACCATTCACATACTTAAATATTTCTTTTTCATAGCGCTAAAATGAATAATAAGACCTCCAACAGGGAATTAAAGCAAGCAATGCTCTTATGTAAGTGAGTGAATGAGGAGAGAGTGGAAGTTCAAGGTTTTCATTTTTAAATTAAATTTTTTTCTTTAAAAAGAAGAATTAGTATGTTCATTCTCTTTTATAATGCACCTTTTCTCCATTTAGTACACTCCGTCCAGCATTGCTAACTCAGTGTAGTCATTTCCTTTTTGTGATTGCTTCGTCGCAACCGTTTTCTTGTTTAAAAATGCATTACTGCAACTAAATTGAATTGAGTCACACATACGTCAGAAGGCGTTTTTCTTCTTGCCCAGCCTGCTTTATATGAGGAAACATGAGCATGTTTATCTGAACTGTTGATTGATAGTTATCTTGTTACACAAGCAAAAAATGCTTTCACACAGAGACATCATAGTTATCCACTTTTACTTTAGCTAACATTATACAAGAGAAAGTGTCTTAATTATGCAAACATTTTTTTCCAAGGATAAAAACTGTAAAAACTGCCATTTCCTTCACCGCTGATAGTGTGCTTCAAGTGCCGGTGGAGTTAAATTTAACACCGCATCAACTCATACCAAGACTCTACATTGTAAAACATTTGCATATTCTACAAACAAGAAAATCATTGACTCATGCTAATTTGTTTGAAGCGGTTTGCTGTGGTTTAGTAAATAATCCTTCATACCAACAGACGCTTCAGTGCCATTTGGCTGCTATCGTCTGTGTGATGAACAGTCAAAACAAAACAGGAAAGAGATTTGGGGAATCCTTGAACTCTTTTCAGAAGCGACAGCAATGAAAAAGAAACTCTGTTTGTACAGTTGGTCCTCCAATATAGAGGCGATAATTATAATAATAATTACTATTGAAGGCAAGAGCTGTAACTGGTGCATGTAATGGTTATTATTTATCGTATTTTGATTATTCAGTGTACACTACTGAGTTTGTTAATTTTCACTAATTCACTGCCTTTGCTTAAAGTCAGTGTGCCTAACAGGTTCTTCTATAAACCGATAAAAGTTATATTGAAAGTTAATATCCTGACATATCAGCAAAGAATACTCCATAAAAGGTATGAGGGCATGTTTTGCATTCATCTCTTCTTATATTACTTGTTTTTAAATACACTTTTGGATCATTTCTTCTTCTTTTCATTTCGACTTCTTTTGTTTGCCACTTGTAATTTACTTGATGTGGATTTTACTGATTAGGTCTCTTTTGAATACCGAGATTCAATATCTCCAAACTTTGAGTACAAAAACACAGAAATAGATGGTATCTCACACTTTCATGATTTTGGCCAAGACATTTTCCTACAGTCCACTCGTATGAATTACCAAATGTCCTAATAAATTAGTTTGACGTTTTGAGTAGGAATGTTGAAGCCATTACTGTGTATTAGACTGCCGCGAAGCCGTGTTATCCTGTTGCATAGCTTGACCACTGTAATCTGAGATGTTTTCTAACAGCCGAGTCATGTAGAAACCAGTCGATCCACTTTTCCTATTAGAGCAGCGGTAAAAGGCTTCATTTAAACTAAACTGAGTGGATCAACACAAAGATAATGCTCGTAAAGAAATGTTAACCCATGCAGTGAGTTGAACTACTTAAGTTGAATAACTTAAATTATATCTGTGATATAATGCATGTTCAAAAGAAGATACAGCGATTGTACACAGTTACACACTTGTACACTTATATCAGAGTTTTGGTAGATTTGGGAGACTGTGTTGATTTTTGCTCAGCCTGTATGCTTTTTGGCATTACGACTAGATAAGTATAATCGCTTGTGATGTTTCCCAGAGTAGGATTTATAAATAAAAAATAACATTAAAATATAGGTGAAATTTGTACAGTACATCTCAATTATGGAGGAGAAGAAGTCGCCAGGGGAGCAACAACTTTTTCTTCGGCCTTCACCTCAAAATTAAGCTGCTCATCTGGTGAATGTGCCTGTAGTAAGTCTCACTGAAAACATAATTTATGGTACTGTGATATCCAGTAGAAATTCTATACTATGTTTGCGGCGTAATGCCCCTCGTTATACATTCAAGTAGAATTAAGGCAGTGCTGCTTACCGCGTTATCTGCGGTCTTCCCAGAGAGGATGGCCCTGGCCTTGGCCTTGGTAAGGGGGAAGTATTTCAGATATGCCTCGTACAGATGCCGGGAGAGAGCCCTCAGATCTGCTGCCTCAGGGTGCATGTGCTCCATGTCAGATGAGAACTCAGCCAGCAGTTTCTCCTTCTCTGCCTGCGGCATCCGGCCAAAACGAATGGCTGGGAAAGGAAACAGACAGACACAGGTCAGCAGGCAAATACAGTACATAAGAGCACATGCAGAAACATACTATACACACACATTTTTATATACGTATACGTTCCCATGATACACAAAAAAACATAAATTGTACAGCCCATATTATATATATTTTTTTTTAACAAATGCAGGGTCAAAACTCAAAACAGTTATCAATCTCAATTTGGTTCAAAGAGAGCTTTCAGGCCCAAACAATCTGTGACAATCTTTCATGAGGCGTGTCTCATTAAGTAATTCTAAAAAGTAGTTATCTTTTTTAAAGATTTTCTTTTTGGCCTTTTCAAGCTTTATTTCTGATAGAGATGCTGTAGAGAGAGAGATGGGGAATGACATGTGGGAAAGAATCACAGGTCAGATTTGAACCCTGAGCTTCCACAGCAAGGACTGAGCCTTTGCACATGGTGCGGCAGCTCTACCAACTGAGCTAAACGCCGCCCCAAAAGTCGTTATCTTTAATAATATGTTTGTGTACTGTAGCAGCTCATTGAAAAACCTGAAAAACTATTTCAAACACTTTAAAACCAAGTCTCCTTCTTGTTTATTTTAATCCGTTGCTGCAGATTATATAACAAATATCCTCATCATTTACAGGTGTTAATTTTAGATTGAATAATGTCACTTTTTGCTGGATGTTCAGTCGTTTTATTTTATTTTTACTTTCTATTTAGTGCCTAGAATATGTTGATCATAAAAATATGTAGGCGCAATACAAGAAAGACAATACATTTAGCATTTTTTCAGTGGCTCCATTACTCAAGTTGCATTACAGTAATCTAGATTTTCTGGTTAATGCGGTAAAAGTATTCTTCGCAGTCACTCTGAAATCTGACACTGAGTTACGAAATGGTTAAACCCTCTTCTTTTGTTCATGGAAGTCATTAGTTATCCCTCTATTCAAACCTGTGCTCTGCATTAACTGCAGTGTGTACATGATTGCGTTATGCTGACTGTGATGAATGCACACCTTAAGCAAATGAATACAAAGTAAAATAGCCCTGCCACCAACAACTGGCAATGATCCCAGAGTAGTGACACAGCAGGTTGGAGAAATCAGTTAAGGTCTATGTACTCGGAGATGTCAATCATTGATTAAATGAAAACCCACACAGTGCCGACTTGCTCAGCATATGAGGAAATGACAAGGCAGGGAGACAGAGTTAAAGTTTCCTTTGCGTTCATGTTAAAAAAAATCAGGAGTCTCTCGAATGTTGAGGTGTTTTGATGTAGAGGGGGTGAGACTGACCACTGCCCACGTTATTTCCTATTCAGCTGGCTGGCTTCTGTGAGCAAGTACATTTTACCAGGCAAAATCTTGAATGACCAAATTGTACTAGAACCTTTTTTCGGCTTCTGGGTGAGACAAAAAAGTAAAAATCTGACAGTCACTGCTTTAATCGACGTACGGCTGTACAAATATAGTTAATCAGACTATTGGCACAGTCAGCCAGACTGTGATGCAGTATTTTTTATTCATGATTCATTTATTACGACAATCCCGTCCGTCACATCCTTCCTCACATCCTTCCACTTTACTGGACGAAAGGCAAATGTCACTTTAAAACTGAAAGCTATGCTAAGACGAGATCACCCGAGTTTGCAAAGAGCGAAAGCTGTAAGTTGTCCCACCCTAAAATGCACAACAAAATTGAAAGGCAAGTCAAAGAGATGTCAAGCAAGCATATCCTGTGCACGCCTACACATTAATGAAATCCCCATTGAAACTCACCTGGGGAGCCATAGTCAGCACTTCATATAAAAACAGGCTTGATGCGCTCCACTGGCCGACAAAGGATAATAAAACAAAAACATTGTACAGCTGAACAATCACAGGTGAGGTCTTTACATACTGTGCTGCTACTGTGGAGACTTCTGTCGTCTTTTGCATTTGAGTGGCTAACTCTGCTTCAAGACAGAAGAAGAGAAACCAGCCTGCTTTTTTAAAGCTTATGAAAATCTCCATCCAAATGCAGCTTGTGCAGCTAAACAGCAGCAACAGTAGGAGCAGCAGTAAACTGCATTTGGAGCGCTATTGTTCGTCCCACAGGCGGTTTGGCGTGGGAGGTGCTGGCACCTTCGCTGTATTCGGTTCCTTTCTACCCTGACCTGTATGGGCGAAAACACTTAAGCGAGTGCACCAGTGCTGATCAAAGCTTGCATCTTTGCTCATTTCATTTGAAATCGTTCCGTTTGAAAATAGCCTTGCTTGTAAATTGTACATCAACTCAAGTGGCAAAGTCTGCCCCATTTACAACATTTATGAATATGCTGTTATAAACTTGCGACTGCTCAAACGAACAGAGCAACTCTGGGACTCAAAATTCTGGCCATTTCTTTCATTAGCACCCATTTTTATATTGTTTCAGCATGGCCCATGAAGGCAGCACAATGATGTCAGCTGTTCACAGATATATACTTACGACACAAAGCAGTCAACTTACATCACTCATGTGCAATCATATTGCAACAATAAGCACACATCGTGCGTGATCAACACTGCAATGTATAACTTTCCAAATGTCACTCAAACATAAAGTAAAGCTGACAGAGCGTCGAGTGCTCTGAAAGGTGTTGTTGAATCACATTTTTTGTAGGTTAATTGTAGGTTGTAGGAAAATATCTACAAGCATAGTTGGCACCCCACTACAGTTACAGATGTATTGATAATATATGAATATAAAAAATGATTTTAGCTTTAAATATGCAGGTGTAGTGATGGCAGTGTGGCTCACTCTTTCAGCTTGACAGTAGCAAAAGTATCGGAGACTTTTATCAAAGACTCTAGACTCTGTTTTTCGCTGTTTAGAACAGTCTTTGGAAGAAAGGACGTTTCGCTTAGCTTTATATCTTTTGGGCTGGCACGATATACATTGCACGTGTCCATGGAAACTGAAGTATGAACCGAGGGTAGCTACACAGGCCGAAGACCACAGAGGAAGCAAATGGCAACATATAAAGCAGTGGTATACACTGCTGCATATTTTACCACCACACCTCAAAGACCAAATTTGGCAGCAGTGTGGTGAAGATGTATCTGCAGTTTCTCAGAGGGCATCAGAAGCAGAAGAGCCGACATGCAAGGAAGTGTTTCCTTTCAAAGAAGAGTCAGTCACTGTTTATTTTTAGTGAGCTTGAAAATGACAGTAGTTCTGACTTCCATTCTCACCGTGTAGTTGAACTTTTTCATGGCCTGATCATAAATGTTTTAAATTCATATGTAGGTTTATCTTTAGTAAAAAAAAAAAAGAAATAAATCAGGTAGGTATTGTGATACACAGGTTGTTCAAAAAAGTGTGTAGGATAGCAACACCGCCTTACCGTTGTGTGACATGCCGACATTGAGGCACTTCTGGAAGCGACAGTATTGGCATTTGTTGCGGGACTTCTTGTGAATCCGACAGTGAAGATCACAGTGATCGTACACCAACTTTAACCTGATAGTGCGTCTGAAGAAACCCTATGAAGAAAGAAAGAGAGAGACAGTTACAATCAAGCTATTGCTATTTTCTTCCTCCTTTTTTCTTCTAAATGCTCCTTTTCTGGGAACTAGAATTATATAACTTGATGTGACTATCTTCTTTGGAAAATGGGAAAAAATAGGATTGAGAGAATATCTGTGTTGGAAAATAAAACTCTCTTTTCCTAGAATTATTTTGTAAATACAGAGCAGCCTTATCTATATTATAGTTTCTGACAACACAGGTGTAGGTGGGACAGAAAGGAGTAAGGATAGAAAATGGTAACTGATTATGCCCAAAAGAGATCCACATTTTCTTGAAAAGCATAAAAATAATTTTATTTTTAAAACTTTCTACTTCGATATTCATCATGTGATCCAAGTTTCTTGTTGGTGGAGTAGCTCCATTCAGCATATATTGACTGATAAATACAGATTAGATATCTGTCTCTTTCTAATCTGTGAGGAAGTCAATTATACTGCCCACGAGCGTGTTTAAAAGTAGATTGTGTTTCAGGGTGGATTTGAGCTTTGATGTTTTCAACCTTAGGACCAAAGGAGCAATAAGACTTATCGCAGCTATTAACTATGTAGCCTTGGTCAAACTCCTATGCGCAGTCACGGGATTGTTGATGGCTGTGGTGTTTGTCTATGCTGACTAAAGCTAATTTAAAGATGAATTGAATAGAGAAAAAAAAAGCAACCTATAAAGCTTTATGAGGCTTTTTTGTTGGGAGCATCTGGCATCTGCGTTCCTGTGATCAACAGATGTTCCTTTTTTTAATCTTAGGTTATTTAAAGAAGGAGGAAGTTAAAGGGGGTCAAGACTCCACCTCAATAAAGAATGTTTTCTTATTTGAAACAATTAAGTGTTTGCCTGTTTGGCTGACCCCCTCTTCTCGTGAGTCTCCCCTGAGACTTAAGCAGAACAATGACTTCTGTACCTTACCTTCATTCAGCCTCTGAAGGTACCGTATGACTTAAATTAAGTGGACAGAGAAAAAGATATGCCTCTGCCTTGTAGTAAATCCAACACCACAGTCCTGAGAGGCTCATTTAACTCTATTGTAATGGTTGTGGTGTTGCATTTGATTGTATTACTCTGTAAGTTGCTTTTACTTTGTAAAAATAAAAACACCTTTCAATACAACACAGTCCATTAAACCACTACACTACCACTACAATATACAGTAAAGTAAACTAAGTCAATGATCTTAGCTGGTGATACTTTTTATTTTTACTAAAAATGTCTCAACACTTTCAAACTTCCCTGTCTGTTGCTCAGGAGATCGTTCATTTCTGCTAAATACGGAAATCGTCACGAACACAAGGCACAGTTTCATTTTTAAAACAGTCGAAAAAGGCTGAGCACTTTAACTCAAACCTCAGTAAATGATGTGGGCATGTGTTGGGGAACTATATTTAGCCACACATTTGGTTTTGCTAGCATGAATGGCATAAATAAACTACAGTTCATTATAATAAATAAATAAAGATGTCATTGATGTTTGTGTGTTTTTTTCCCCCCACTATGGCAGATTAAACTTGTTAGTCAATTCAATTCTGGTTTTGGTTTTGTTATGAAATGTATTAACAAAGAGAAAAATATAGAAATATTAAAAATATAAACCGTCCTTTAAGTAATGTATTTAAACCAAGTGTAATGTATTGTACATGTAGTATAAATCCTCAGATGATGTCTAATTTTAATAGTTATTTAGGGCTAGGCTTGGGGCGAGGTTCTCTTACACTGCATAGACTAGCCGAAGGTTAAAGACGCACAGCATGTACTGCAGCTTTTCATGCTAATTGGTGTGGACTAAATTTAGTCAAACAATTAAAGGAAAGAGTGTACGCAGAACTGCTAGTGTTTCTGAAAATCAATCTCATATGTCTTTGGAGGACAGTGTCACAATTTATGCTACTTATAATGTCTCAAAGAAAATGGAAATGTATGTGAAACCTCACCCACACTCTATTAGTTATTTATACTCTATACTGACAGACGATCAGACAGAGAGTTTAAGGGGCAGGCTGTAGAAACGCAAGCCTTTGATGAGCCCTTGCAGAGTGGAAAATGTATGGGGCTTGTGGTTAAAGTGACAGACATCAAATGAATGAAAAAATGCACACTTCTCTCCATGCATTATAGAATTATTTATTCCACCAACATGTTTCAGTGAAAAGTGACTGACAGAAAAAGAAAGACTGGCAGAGAGAAAAAAAAAAAACTTTCTGCGATTCGCAGTAGAAATTGCTACACCCATTGCCATTTCCTGACACGACTGAGGTGGTATGACTCGCAATTGTTCTTTTTTCTTCTTGATCTTGAGCATTTCTTTTTTGAGAGCAGCAATCTGAATTTATTCTCCACTACTGTGAACTGCAATTCAAGCCGTATGCCATATACACCTCCTAAAATGATTGGTGGGCAGAATTTCTTAAAAAAACAAAAACAAAACAACCAAAATTGAACAACAATAAAACAGCAGTCTCCTGCTGGTTGTAAAGTGTCCACTGTTTGGGTGGCTCACTGTGTGATTACCCAAGAAAGTACACAGAAAGCGGGGAGTGGCATCGGTATGTTTGAGGCCAAGTATGTAAGATTCTAACTTTTAGACTGCATCCTCTGAGTGCTGGAAAGTGTCCCTGATTTGTTCATTACTGAGAACTGTTGGTATTGGAAAACTATTGTAATAATCTATTTTATTTTTATTTCCTCCAGACCTCCAACTCTACTGAGTTGACCGCTCCTCTGGAAATGGAGTGTAATGAGTTGATAGCTTGTCTGATATCAGGCAAAGGCAGACTGTAGCTTGGTCAACATTATTAAGGCATATGGCTCGTGATACAAATCCTAAATGTACAACAAATCCCATGGAGAGACCAAAACCAACAATGAGTCTGTCCTTCTCCCAATACTTTCAGTTTCCTTACCTGTGGCTATCGGCTACAAGCCTTTTCATTCCTACTGAAGATGCAAAACTTTAGAAACAGGTCACAAATGTTTAGTTTAATTTAAAAAAAAAAAAGTCAAAATAATTTTGGGCAAAGTTGGGCACTTGTTTTTAGACTTCTTTGCCATGGATTTGGACCACTAGCAATATCACTAGTAGTATTTACAGCAGCAGGATGATATATATCAGATTGACTCAAAATAAAATAAAAATTAATAATGCCTGTCTGATGTACCCAGTTTGCTCATACTGTGCGTGATATCTTTCAGTCCTACCTTACAGCCCTCACAGGCGTGGACGCCATAGTGAAACCCTGAAGCTTTGTCTCCACACACGCGACACTCGATGTTTAACGCTGCCACTGGCGTGTCGTCCTGAAGCTTGGAGAACACGGGACTGTCAGAGAACTGCGGAGGCGACTCCGGCTCCACCTTGATTGAGTCTGGTAGAAGAAACATCATCAGGCAGGCAGGACACCAAGTAGGCATACAGACAGAAAACTAGAAGTCTTACTTCACCTCATTTTTCAGGGTTTAAATGCTCTGTTGATGTCTTCACATATGCATCCTATAATCTCTAACAGTCTATAATTAACTATCACATGTTTTCAGCACAGGTACAAATCATGATCTTGACCAACTGTCCTTGCATTAAAGCTTTCTTATCTGAAGATTTGAGCTACACAACAAGTTGATTCAGTTTCTACCCTCTGCGAAGGAGCTTTTAAGTTTGGTGTTCATACAAACAGCATAAAGAAAACTGATTTTACTCTGGTTACGCAAACTTACTGTGTGTGTCCAGCTCCATCCTGTAGCTGTGCATGTTTGTGTAGTCCATGTTGGTCAGGTGTTCTTCGCTCTGCGGAGGACTGGGGTCATAGGGCATACCAGCGGGGGAGATGCAGGATACGAGCGAGGGAGACAGGGAGGACTGAATGGAGGAAGAGGAGATGGAGGCGTAGTCTAACGTGGACAAATGCTTCATGTCGTGGGAGTGGGAGTTGTCTTCCAGCTCGGACAGGTCCACAGCGTTCAAGCTGAAACCGACAGGCCAGGCTAGGAGCTGCTGGGTGTCCACCATGTCTGCTGTGGTGGGAGAGAGATGAAGGAGTGACGCAACAGCTGATGCAATATCCTTTGTTTACTGTTAGTGGCCTTGTTAAAAGAAAACAGCACTAGAAGAACGAGAGAGAGGAGGGGAGGAAGAGGAAGGGAGAAAGAAAGATGACGATGAAAATATACGTACGCGAGCCCACATGCTGCCTTGTAGTGTTAATTATTAAATATGTCTGCTCAAAAAAAGACCACGACCTAAACAATGCACACACACACGCACACACTCATCACCACGACGAGTACGATGAGTATCCAAGGTGCCACAGTTCATTCCTGCAGTCTGTCGGTTATCTAGTAAACAGGGAGGCAGACTGTGTCACAGGGAGTACAAGACGAACTCTGGCTTCAGAACAAAACACCGTCTTCCTCTGTTGCTGTTTGGGTGGCTCACTGTGTGATTGCCCAACCAAAGCACACAGAAAGCACGGACTGTTTGAGACTTGGTCTGTCTGAGGCCAAGGATCTGAGATTTAAGCTTTTGGAGTAGAACCAAGTGCACCTTCAGAGTGAAAATTAAATTAGAGTTGAGTTGAAATGAGTAACTGTTTGTTAATTACAAACTAGGCTGGCACTGAAAATAGTTGTTTGTCGGTTTTGGTCTTTTCAATAAACTTGTTGACAGTAAGAAGAATATAGTATCTCACAAGGATTATTGTTTTTATAAACTCTGCTACTTGGGAAAAAAATCAAATAAATTTACATGAATAATGTATGAGAAATGAGCTTAATCGACATTCAGACAGTCTTGACGCTGCTCTTTCTAAGTATTCACTGTTGTTCTATTCTTTGTTGATACAAATGAACAAGGGGTCTTCAGTTGTTCCAATATCTAACTCAGTTCAGACATTGGAGGACAGAAATCTCCCGAGTTGGTCAAAGTCCAGTCATGAGAGGTTACTACAGTCCAGACAAAAGCAAACTACACACAGGCTGCATAATCAGAGGTTAAGTTTGTACAAGATTGTTGGTTGGTTGGTGATCCAGAAATTAGTAAAATATCTTGTTTATGGGATGTTTTTAATAGTTAAAGTGTATTTTCTAAACTACACACCCCACAGCTATGTGAAGTGTTTGAATCTCTTTTAATCTATTACGGAAAAGAAAAAAAGTTATAGGTTAGTTAAAAGTTGGTTGTTCATGTTAACAAACAACATAAAAGTCTTACTTAGTTACTCCTTCCCCAAGTAAATTTTGACTATCCTACCCACTGAATCCCAAACCTACTCATTCCTAATGAAAACGCGGATCTTGAAAAACTGGTAATACAAAGTTTCAACAGCTTGAGACTTTCTTTGAAGCAGCTGGGCACTGTAGCTTTTAGTAGACTTTACTCAAACATTAGTAGTAAATGTACTTGTTGGGGACTATTTTAGTCAATTAATACATATTTGATTAACTAATTAGTATTTACTGCAACAGGATAGTTTATGTTGGATTGGTTAAAAACTTCAGAGCCCATGTTCATCATAATGAAGTCACTCAGCGCAACTATGTGGTTCATTTATTTATATGTAATAGTTTGTAGACACCAGCAGAGGTCTAGGGCACAGAAAGAAAAAGCTCCATCAGGCTTTGGATACAGATGATTCTTGTAAATAGGATGAATTAATTGTTGGTTTTATTTTTTTTAACCAATTTATTTGGCATTTGTTGACAGACAAATGTATATCACCAGTTAAATAATTTCTCCTTAAACAATCATGTTTCAATCAATCTTTTCATGCAAAATTTAAAGGCAGAATACAGGGAAAGCAGGCGTAGCAGTGAAAATGCTGACTCATCTGTCTTTCTAAATATAAATACTGGAAACCATTTCGTTTTCCCACACTTTTTTCCGTTTCTTAAGAGAGCGGAAGCCATGGTTGATTTCTAACCTTGATTTAAACTACAGAAAAAGGAAAGACAAACTAGCAACAGGTTATAAATAATCAATGGAGTAAAAGTTCTGTGCACTGAACCACCTGGACTGCAAAACAACCTTTTGTAACCAACCCTGATTCTTAAAATAAACCTCCTCTAATTAACCTTGAGTGCCCCATCTGGAAACAGAAAAAGTAACAAAGAATGCATTGAATTATGCAACAGGACAAAACTAAAATAGCAATACTCAGATGGCACAGTAGCACCAGGTATAAAATTGGCTTGAAATGTTTCCAGATTACTTGGCAAAACATCCCCGCGGAGCAAACATCCTCCTTTCTCAACTACTTATTGTTTCCTTTTTACTTGTTTGGAATGTGGCAACGAAAATCATCAGGGGATCCACTTAAAATTCACACTGACGCTGACATTGTTTCAGGACAAGAGAGAGAAAGAGGAATGTGTGTGTGTGTGTGGTTGTAGCTTCCACTGCCTTGGAAGCTGCTGCAGGGGAAAATGCTGACTATTAATAACCAGAGAAACCTGGTTATTTTTCCGTTTGATGGCTGGTTGCCAGCCGATGTAAACCTAAAATAGATTGAGCATTGGAGCGACTTGTGTCCTGGTTGGCATGAAGTCATCATATGGAGACATACATCTAGTGGGAGAGAGAGAGCTCTAGAGATGAGAGAGGGAGAGAGATAAAGTGAAAGGGGTGAGAAAGAGCAAGTCCCCAGACCACTTCAAGAAATCAAACTGCACCCAAGAGGCTTCAAGAAAAACCCCTTAAGTTAGGAAAGTCATGCTCTGTACTCGGCAGGCTCTTCAGCACAGCTTAGGGAGAAAAAAAGGAAGACGACTGCTGCCTGGCAGTTAAGCCATTGTGCTTAAATCATGTCATGAGTTTGTGCTGTAACTTCTCTCCTGAGAGCGTTCACGGAAACACTGTAATACAGAATCTACTGAATCCAACGTGTTTGTATCTGTGAGCGCTGTGTGGGCAAACAGGCTGTCAAACGCTTTAAAAAGGTAACAGATGATTACTCAGGCATTTGCAGTGTAGATTATATTCGCAAAGGTGTGTACGTGTGAGCACGTGTGACAGTTGGTGTCTCTCCTGCCTGTTCTCAGATTTCCACATGTCAGAACTTGTCCTTAATGTGAAAGTTCAGTATGTAGGAGTACTTTGTATCCGCTATTGCCTCAGTCATGACATAATAACAAAAGGCAGACAAACTGGCAGGCAGGTCTGGCAAGCTACGGTATGGACAGACTTGTATGACGCTGTGCGCGAGCCAAATCATGCAGTGAAAAGCGCCAGCTTTTTATTTAAAGGAATAATTTAATTAAGAGAGGAGTTAAGTCAACAAAAGCTGGACCACTAAAGATGGTATTAGCGGATATTTCCTCAGGGTCCACTAGCTGTCCATTCTGTGTCAGCACTGAACGATATATTTGGTGTTTGTACACAGACCTGGAACTCTAAATGTGAACTGGCTCAGACCAACGGTATTGCAGCCAGTCAGGTGAGGTCCCTACTCGTAAATCTAGCACATGCTAATGTGCTGAACTCCTGACCTGTCAAGGATAGATGTGGAAGTGAGAAACAGCCAAAGAGAAGGTCAGAAAGTTTTATGACGGTTAACATCATTGAAACCTTAAATGACTGAGACTGTCAAGAGTTGAAAGCCATGAAGACAGATTGAGGGTGACAGGTGGGCAGCATTAGTGTTGCTGTGTTTCAAAGAACCATTAAATCACTGCTAACTATTACTTCTTTGTTATCTTAGCTACAAACCTACATCCCTGTTTTCAGTCACTCGATCTGAACAGCTAATGCTCACTAGTTTTGACTCCATTTTGTTTTGGATGCTGTGTTTGTGTGTTTGCGTGTTGTCCATTATATGATGTTTCATATCATAATGTTTGTTTTGCTAAAGCTATGAGAACGACACGTCCACAGCGTTTAAGTTTGGTTGTTGGTGATGTCTTGCACGTTCCATGAATTTGGGGGCCCGAGCTTCTGAAGAATTACTGAAGACAGATGTTTATTTGTTTGTTTGGCTGTCGAGTCCAAATATCAAAATTCTCAAGAATGAGTTAGCTTGTTATTTTTCCTCATAGTTTTCTTCTACTAGTCCTACAAGATGTAGATTTTGAGTCATAACTTTTGAATTTTAGAACGTTAAAAGTGAACTAATCACAATGGATGATTTATTAAATTTGACTTCAAGTTTACTATGTTGTGTCTAGAATAGGCTACTTCATTCATTCTTTGGTAAATGTGTACTGTTACTTTAAGACTACATCTACCTTCAAATTATATTGTAATGTCAACTTGATGAGAGGGACTGATGCTGTTCTCCCAGACTGAACACAGCAGTTCAGGAAAAAGAGGTGAACTCAAGAAGCCTTACAGAGACATGTGAAATCTTTCCTTTAGGGACAAAGTTGCAAAACAAATGAAATGTTTTTTAACTTTCATATTTCTTCACAGCAGCAACAAATCTAGTCCAAAACGGACTGAAGCAAGCGCTGGGGATCAGATTACTGCACAGAAAGTGGGTGAAGTCCTTTATGAATGTGAGCTTTTTTAAAAATTATTATTATCTTATATGCAAATAAACCCAAAGGAGGAAAAAAACAAACATTTCTGGAACAAAAAGACTGAAAGAATGCAAAAAGCTCACACTGAATAAGCCCTGCAGTCATCCATCGTCACCATCATTTTTTCCAAGGGTGTAGAAGCCACCTACACAATAAGTCATTTGACAGTCAAACAAAGAAAATGCACAAGGTGAGGAGTAGTTTAGGGAATGACAGAAGCCAACGCAGAATCCTGTCTGGTATATTTCTGTGTGCAACAAAAGACAGAACCTGCCCCGCTGCATTCAGAGGCATTAACACTCTTATCTGTTCTGTTTGAATTAAAACTATGTTCCCTCTCTGAGGGTGAGAACTACACCACTAATGTCAAAACAAACAGCCACTTAATCAAAAGCACTGTTGGAAACATGTTTTCATGTTAAATTAGATGGATTGAATTAATAGGGTTGCTAGATTAAAACTCTAAAATGTGCAAATGGAAACAACATATTTTTATGGTGCCTTAATACAGCTTATCTTGTCAATGTAAAGTGTGAGCAGGTATAAATATATGCCCTCTATCAGACCTTTACATATGCTTAATTTAACTCAGGCTTTCGCTTGGCAGTTTTTCTTGCTGCTACCTTTATAACATCCTGTCCTGGTGACAAAATAACAGGTTGTAAAGTATTTCCCCTCTGGCTTTTTTTTTTTTGCAAAGTATGCCATTTATGTTATGAAAGTTGTCTAGTGTATACGAATGTGTGTATGTGTGTGTGTGTGTGTGTGTGTGTGTGTGTGTGTGTGTGTGTGTGTGTGTGTGTGTGCAACACAGAGGCAGAGTTAGTGCACAGAGCTATGTGACTTCCTGACCTCTTCATGTAAAACAGCATGTGGTTCAGTGTCAGTGACTAAAACAAAGATATGCCCGCCTGCACGTCTGCCTCACTGTCCCCACAATTTCTTTGAAAAGATTAATCAGGTTTGGTTTTTACCTGGTGAGTCCTGCATCAGGAAACTGAGATACTCCACGTCTATATATTTATACGCATATAGGTCTACAATTTGTTTAGCTTTCGTTTCATACATTTCAAAAAATATATATCTGTAAGCGATCTCAGAATTTCATTCACTGTAGTTGTTTTGTACCTGACATTAACTTGAACTTGACTTCCAGAGAAGCAGAGTTGCATGCAGTATAAAAGCTGAAAAAGCTTCCTTTTTTTACTCTTCAGGAAATCAACTTTTTTTTAATAAACTTTTTTTTTTTCACTTTAGTGGTGTGAAGCCACCTTGAGTAAAATTACCTGAAAGGGCCTTCCCCCTCTGCGCCTAAACGATCAAACAGGAGAGTAATGGAAAACCATGTGCACACAAAGTGTCAGCCAGAGGTCTGGACTGTCTTCTCGACAAAAACGAGAGTCTCCTTGAGTCTGAAAACCCACTTGCTCGGTTGGTACTGAATTTACTCATGAAACTTCAAAGATCGGCATGGTGGGAGGTTAGAAACCACAATCTCTGTCTGCTTGGCACAGCTCTGAGTAAAACAGAACCTAGACCTCGCTCTCTGATTTCTGTTTGATTTTTTTTATCAAAATTTTTGTGTTTTAGCTTCCAAAGCCAGGAAAGTGGAGCACCGCTAAACATCAGGTGAACCTGAGGTCAGCTTGAGTGGGAGACGACACTTCTTAAAAATGGCCACAAATTCAAGAAAATGTGCTTGTCTGCATTTTAATAAAGCGTAGTCGTAGATTACAAACGTACATAGTTTTGAGTTCTTACACAGCTGATGGTAATCCTTACAATTAAAATATCACAACTACTTCATGTAAATGTAACTTAAACCTCTAAACGAACACCTGAATTTACACAGGAATACAAAGTACGACTATATAGATGCAACGCTGCCTCACATGACCTAGTTACAGATGTTCTTTTGCTTATTTGGTGGAAAAAAAGTGAAAGAAATCTACATGTTTTTGAGCTTAGTAGAGCCAAACACAAAACCCGGGCAACCTTATGAACTGTCTGAAAGAAGCCATACTGCATATCAAACAAACTGACAGTATCTCACTGCACTGATGTCAGCTAAAAGTGGAAATAAACTCACTGTACATCCTTTAAAGTGGCAGTAGTGACAGGTATTTGTGTTCTCACAGCTCATGAATTGATTCAATATGATGAACACACACACACACACACACACACACACACACACAGGGTACAGGACAGTCCACTCACCCAGTTTCTCCCGTTTCGGTTAAGAGAGTGTTCGGTGTCAGCTCACTGACCAGCAACCAAGTGACAGTGCAGTGACAGTGACAGTGTGTGTGTGTGTGTGTGTGTGTGTGTGTGTGTGTGTGGTCATGCTTTTCCTCAGGAAGTGATGACCGATAGAAAGGGAACTACACAAACACACATTTTCTCCCTCTGACAGAGACTGGGCTCAGCAGAAGTTCAGACAGCTAACTATCATGTGGTCTCTGCGTGTTTGTGTGTGTGTGCATGTGTGTGTGTGTGTGTTTGTGTGTGCATATGTGTGTGTTTCATTCCTTTTTTTATGTCTGCATATCTCATGTGTAATCGTACAGTACATACTTTTGAATCTGTGCCCATGTGCTTAAAAGTGTTTTCTTGTATTTGTGTTCTCTTCTAAGAGTGTAGTGTGTGTGTGTGTGTGTGTGTGTGTGTAAGGTGGTAGACATCAGATGCAGATGATTTCCTGTTGCTTCACTCTAACAGGCGACCTCATCATGCCTCTCTGGTTGCACTTCTCTCCCTCTGTTCAGTCACTCAGTGTCGATGTGACAGCGGTGACGCACTCACGTCTGCCTCCTCATGCAATACCAACACAACAGGAGCCTGCTGAGTGTCTGTTTCAATTAAAAGAAACAAGTCTGTCTTTAAATATGGCAACGTACAATCTGTGCTCACAGCACTACATACTCTTGACAGACAGGTTACTTCTATTCTATTTATATCTCCATTGTTTTTATTTTATGTTGTTTGTTTTATTGCTTGGCTAATGCAGACACATTTACAGGGATGTCGATCAATGTGAATTGTCCTTAATCTAAATAAATAAAAGAACCGAGACGGCACAGGATCCAGCGGAGTTCGCACACGTTCCCAAACCAAACAAGAGAGAAGTGGTTTCCGCTTATTGACTGTGACAATGAAAAATTTCTGCCTACATTTGCATTTGTGCATAAGGTACGTGACTACTCAGGGATGCATGAAAAAAAAGACAAAGCCACACTTATGTGACAAAAGTGCTCCTGAAAAAAATAAAAGAGAAACAATTATTAAGGAAACGAGACAGAAGAGAACAATCCAGAGACGGAGAGTCTCAGCTTGTCTGGTAGACGTCAATCATTCACTAAGCACTGTGTGGTTTAACCCAGAGCGGTCAACGCTGGACAGGTAGGGTCAAGTGGTCTCACATTAGTTTGACAGTAGCTTTCACTACTCCACACCCAAGCCACAAGTGTTCACTGGGACAACATCTAATCCTTCTAACAATGCAGAAAGAAAGTTGGACTACATGTTTTCCAAGACGGAAAGGTTTATTTGAGGTGACTAGTTGGATGTTGTCACTGCCAGGTATCTGATATGTTATCCTGGTGTTCATGAAACTGAATTTGATCACCATTACAGATCTCAATAACTTCTTACTTTGGGGCCATTTGAAGGACATACAAATGTTAACCTACAAAGTGGCTGTCCACACAATGACAAGTCCACCACTATATTTCTAGAAGATACAGTAGTTTAAGTTGAAACATAAACCTCAGGAACAAGTTGAAACTGCTTCTGAAAAACCTCACAGTTAGTCACAGGTGTCATCATACAACTGTTTTTTCCATCTAACAATAGGTTTTGTGTTTCTGCGCATCAAGTTCAGAATTTCTGTGTACAGTACGTGTGAGCTGAAATCCTGAACCAAATTCGTCACCATGTTAAATATGAGTTGAACTCCACTAGTCAACACAAAACATTTTGACATCTTCCAAGAACTGGTTTTCAGTGAGTCAAAAAAGCGTTTGCACGCTCAATTGTAAACACAAACGTATGCCTCTTCAGAAAGACTTACTACTCCTCTGAGGTGTGCAAACTGAGTTTCATATTAACTAATAACTGAAACCTATGAACACTCGACAGTCTTCTGACAAATCTGAGAAATACGCAGGCGCCAGGAAGCACTGAAAACAGGAGGGAAACAGCTAGCCTGCCCATGTTCAAAGTTCCAACTTCACCTACCAGCACCTCTAAAGCTATTCAGTTAACATGTATCTCATTTATTTATTTCATTTATGGGAATTATAGCTCAATATTTATTTACTGCACAGACAGGAGGGTGGTATTGCTCTTCTCATCTAACTCTTGGCAAGAAAGTGAATCAGCATATTACCCAAAATGTTGGATTACTCCTTTAAACTGAGCTGTGTAAAACATGATTAAGTGATTAAGTCGTTATAAGGGCAACCCAATCACTCGCAGCTCATTGCACTACTTTGCAGTTTGCTTGCGGTTCCTAGACAGTTTCTATGTTTTTTTTTCTCCGGCTTGCACACTTGGCGTCAACACGCTAGTTCCAGCCACAACTTCCAACATGTTAATATGAAATAAAAATCTAAATGAAAATGAAGGGCCGCAACTGAATAAAGAGACAAATTATGAGAATAGTTAAACACCATGCATTGTGTGGTTTTTATATCCGCACTGTCAACAGTATTAAGATTACATCGTCACGCCCAAATCATGGTTATAATCAACTCAACAATCGAAAAAAGTTTTTGGCGACACACTAGCACAATTAAACAAAAGGAGCTAATCTAACTCTTCAATCTGTCAACCCAGCTTTTGATCAATGTCACATAATTTAATGATCCATTGTGATAGAAAAGCTTTTCTTGCCAGATTTACACACACACATACACACACACGCACTGACGCGCGCACGCTCACACGCACACACACACACACACACACACACACACACACACACACACACACTGATGTTCAGGATATGTTCTACATTGCTATCTGAATCATAATGTGACTGGGACGTGAGGTGGGTCTTGTATTATAGGACGGCATGTTGACAGAAGTCCAGTGAACAGCACTCTGAGGGATTGTAAAGAAACATATGCAACCAAAGAAAAACACTGGACAATCACACACACTTTATGTTACATATATTTGCACATGCGAGGGAGGTGATGTAAGCACACTGGAAGTTAAGCACTTACTATTTTAACTCACACATGTGTTGTATGTGTGTTGTATATATATATATATATATATATATATATGTGTTGTGTGTGTCTGTGTGTGCGTGTGTGTGTGTTCTCTATGTTATCTGTATCTGAAGTTTTAACAATAATCTTAGGATATGAACTTTTGCCTGATTCCTTTAAACAGTTATGAGTTAATGGTTGATGAGTCTCTTGAGGTTCAAGAGCTTCCTCGCTGGATAAGGGGAAGGAGTGCCGCATGCTGTCAAGGCCTCGCACACACACACATACATGCATGTACCATGTTATCCCACTGAGGGACTTGTATTTGAGGACATGTGCACAGGATAGACCAAGACAAAGCAAGTTCTGGGCACTCCTTTTCATTTATGATAGGTGAACCGAGTGACAATCAATCTATCTTTGTCTCACACAAACACACACACACACACACACACACACACACAAACACACAAACACACCTCTGAGACCGAGAGGTGTTACCTTGAAGACGAAGCACAAAGATTGGGAAGAGAAGAAGGATGAATCACTTGTTGAGATAAAAAAGTGATTCAGACTGGTTGGTTAATTATCCCTTTACATGAGGGTGATCTCAGCTGTGGGAGTCATGTGAGAACGATTTATAGCTAAACTCGTGTTTTGACAGAGAAAGGCAGCGAGAGGAGGGCAACACTGTAGGAAGAGGGGGACAATGTGGGAAGGGTCATGCCCTGTTCCTCGAAGTGGAGAGGAAAAAACGGGAGTGTGCTGCCTTCAGCTGCTGTTTAGCTGGACAATAACAAAACAACACATGACGTGACTCTCATTCACAGAATGTACGGTAAACACATGTGCCAGGAACGGTATACGCAAAAGAAACCGATTTAGACTCGCCTGTGAAAAAAGAAGGTTCACTGACATGAGAAAAATAAGTGTCAGAGTTGACTCAACAATTGACCACTTGTTGACCCCCTCCTTGTGATTATCCAATCAACTGTAACTGGGCACAGCAGGCCCGTCAAGCTTTAGCTTTTTCCACACGTTGAACACATTGTGCAGCGAACTGTCAATTTATTCAAAATCTTCAGAGAGTAGTTCACGACAAGAAGAAGCACAAAAGGTTTCTGGAAAGAGGGAAAGCTATTCTCAGTCTTTATTCCTGTTTCAGGTTCCTTTGGCATTTAAAAATTATGAACCAATTTTAAATTCAGTGGGTGGATTACGTACATCATTCACCAAGTGATGTCTCAAGCAGTGCCACATACAGTGAACCCACAGAGAAACCTTGTGCAAGTCTGAGTCAGTCTTAGTTCCCACTAGAGACGGGAGGTTTTGACCTGAAGAGCTGCTGTTTGCTCCCACATCTTTCTAAATGGGAAATTAGGGCAAAGGTTGCTAGATGTCCTGTCTTCTGAATAATATCTATGTTAAAGTGCGTTGGGAAGGGAAACTCTTAATATTAGTGTATGTATGTACTGTGCCATTTGTTTTATGGTAATTAAATTAACTGCACAGTATTGTAATACCTGATCCAGAGAGATCCAACTTAGTCCCAACGTTTGGCCAACATTTAGTTCAGTTATAATATAGTTAATATAACTAATTAAAAAGATCTGAAAACGGTCTGACAGGACAACAAACATGACCAGTCAGACAATCACACACATTATTTAAACCACTTTATTTTGGAACAAGTTGGAACAAGCGGTCAGTCTGTAAATTGTGGTCTTCAACAGACAGTTCTCAATTTTTCTGTTTGTCTTTGTTTTTTCCTTCTAACATGTTTTTCTAAAACGGGACTTTTTTAGGAACCTGTCCGACTGTCTGCCTGCTTGCCTTTCTTGTCTCACTTGATGTTTAACTTGAGTAAAATAAAAACAGATGATAGCCACACCTATTAAAATGATACCACTGTTGAAATAAATCAGAGATGTCCAAACAACTGCTATTTTACCTCCAGTATATGTATAAAGTCTTGTCTGATCTACTCATTTTCTGTTAATCGTTCCTAATTTTTCATGTAAAAATGCCAAACTTTAGTTCCAGCTTCTTAAATATTCAATTTGACATCAGCCTCAAGAGCTCCCTCGCTGGATAAGGCGACAGAGTATTGCCTCACACACGCACACACAAAAATGTACATGCCATTCTGTCTCGCTGACATCAATTGAAAAGGACTATTTCGCTATTTCACAGAAAAAATAACAACTGATTAATTGAAAAATATTCACCAAAAGAAAAAAACTATTATCAAGACACAGTCAAACATGAAAATAATTCTTAGTTAAAGCCCTAATAGATTGTTATCAAACATATTTTCCATGCTTCACAATCCAAAGCATGTTACTGGAAGGAGAGGCAATGACTTGGTGAGATACTAATCAGCCTGTTCAACAGAAAGATCTTTCTTCTGTTGCTTTCACCATCTCTTGGGCAGACAAGTTCAGTTTTTTGGTGTGAAAATTACGGATGTGAAACAGTGTAAGAGAAATAGACGCAATGACAATGCATGGACAAGCCTGTGAACTATTATGTTTGCACCTTGCATTAAAATATGTTCTTTTCTCCTTCAGACATCGACTGTTTAATACAAAAGTGTAAAGAGGTTGCTTTGATGTCGCCCTTAATGTGAGTCACTTCTCAGATGGCAGATGCTGTTATGATTGAGGCTTTTTCTCTGCACAACATCGTGTCGATGCTGAGAGAGCGAAAAAATGTGAACAGGTGTAACGGTAACAGCTGATTCATTTTGAAAATGTTATGTCGGCTTTGTTGTCAATACATTTAAAAAAACAAGAACAAAACAACCCTCTAAACACATGCAGCACACTCGGCTTAAATGCTTAAATAAAAATGTTTGGGCAGAAATATACTGCTAAACGATTAAGATAAATGAAAATTATATAACTGTGCTCGCCTGATAAGATTCTCATCATTTACAATATAATTATACTGAGACAAAATAAAAAATAGAGCTGGATTTTTCACCAATCTGCTTGTTGTGTGCCAAGCTTTGCTTAATGTCAAAATCAAATTACAGCAAAAAAAAACTCCCGTTGCCATCAGTAGTAAACAGTGAATTCATTAGCCTTTGAGTTAATAATTACCCCTAATTTTCAAACCAAATTGATGACCTTAAGGCTAAACTGTGTCAACGTGGTCTCAATGTCATCTGATAAAATCGAATCAAAGGTGGCCCTTTTGAAAACATTCACAATGACACACACACACACACACAGACACACACAAAAAGATGATTTATAGTAAACACACCAGGATGTTGGTGGTGTAGAGGCAAAAGTGGTTAACTATTTGTGGGGTAAACCGGAGTGTGTCACTATCTCTTTATCTGTGTATTTATACAGATAGAAATGAGCAGTCTTGCTTCCTTTCATGCAGTGATTATGTTTAGACCTTACAGAGGTTTCATAACTTTTTTTAAAGCTACTGCAAACAACCTCTGCGAAGACTGCAAATGGTTTCAAAAACCAAGATGAATCCTGACACTGTGGCATCTTTATAAACCTGAATTTTGTCTTTACACCAAACAAAGCTTTGTGTGGACACATATTGTCCACAGAGAGCTAAACATCACTTTCAGGCAATGTTGTGCGACAACATAAACACAGCATGGCCTCCTTTCATTTATGAAATCAGAGGGAAGCCCATATATATGCACACACATGTGTACATACACACACCTTTAGGAATTGCATAACCTGATAAGCAATAATTCACCGACCGGCACTGTATCAACAAACTGAGTCAGCCAGTCAAACTTAAAGCAACTCATGTAGAGATTACAACACGTTACATGATATGTGTTTTCCTCTGACTGCTTTAAATGTCCTGAGATTTTAGTCAGGCACAGTTACAATCTTTCTACATCCAAAACTCAAAAGAGTTGCCAAAAACCATGAACACTTGAAACACAAAAATTATGCTCAGTGCCATAATTAAAAATGACAAATGATACAAATGATTGTATGACCAGAGAATAACACAAGAAATTACCTTTAATGACGTCTTCAAAATAGAGATAATTTCTTAACCACAAATGTATCATAAGTACTTTAAAATAGCCTTGTTACATCAGTGATGACGTTCAACCTTTAATAAACTTAACACTCATGATATAATTCTCGTAAACACCTAATAATTTATAGCATCAGACTGATGAGTAATGGCACTTCATCAAAATAGTTTGATCTGCAAAAGCCTGTAAATCTTTAAGCATTTCAGGAAGTGTGATTTTGCTCTCTATGACCTTCTCTCTTTTTGTCATTTATTTCCAACCCTCTGGTTTGCTTGTAAGTCAAGAGAGCATCTTACTTCCTGTAAAAACAACATTTTTTTTTCTTTCGAATATATATGTCATCATTTGTTTTACAGAGCTGTTTATTTCCACTAATTTTAGTATCGCTTGGCATTAAGAGACATCAAAGCATTGATGGTTTGGCATGTTTTAGCTCAATTATTACCAACAAATCTACACATATGCTACATACTGTTGTAGGTTGATTTCCTATCTTCCAGGCAGCGATTGATTTTACGTTCTGTCAGTGCATTAGTATCATGTTAAACTTGCTGAGATTGGAAGTTAGCTTGATAACAGATAATCCATCATAGTAAACTTATTATTAATTTATGATACAGTACAGTACTTTTTAAATTAAACTTGATGTAACAGTAATGTATATACACTAACCGGCCACTTCATTAGATACACGTGTACAATCCAATGTGATCCAACAACTCTGAGATGAATTCAACTTGAAGCTTATAATGTTTCAGTTAATTCAACTTTATGTTTATTGTTGAGGTCTTAGTGGGTGCTGTTGTTGTACAGGAGTGCATTATATTGGCCCTGTCCAGTTTAACACTATTGCAAACTACAACCTGAATAATAACCATAATAGTCAAGGTAATATCTTCCTGACAGTGATAACAAGAGCTGAAACATTGCTATTTTATAATGGCAAAGTTGTTGTAATGTCACAGTGGATTGTGTATCTAATAAAGTGTCCGGTGAGTGTATATCTCAAACAAATTGAGAAGCTCTGCAAGATATGTTTAAATACCATAGTACAATCATTGAAAACTAATGGCTGCCTTGAAGGTAGGCAACATACTTTCAATGGACCATAAACAGGCAAAAAACACTGTATGATTCTTTAAGTGTCAAGTAAACTTCCCATTAAATGAATATCGAGAGTAAAAGTAGTTTTAAATACGTAAAACCAAGAGCAAGAATAATACTCTTTATGTTTTCCCTGATTGTTTAGCCTGCTATCAGGTTGGAACAATGACAATGACCACAAAGCTATAAAGTAATATGTCCACATACGTGGTGAATAACTAACCCCACTGCTGGCACCACTGGCAGTGACAATCTTGTACAATAAACTGTTCGCTGTCCAAGTGCCATTATTACGTAATAATAAAACAACATTAGGCCACTTCACGTCAGCTAAAAACCTCAAAGAGAAGTCAGTGTCCTCGGTCTCCTGAGCTTGTGTCCACATTATTGCTGAGTCACGACCGAGATTTTCCAGTCAATTCAAAAACACAGAACATTACGCAAGATCCAAACATTCCCCGCGTGACACAGAAGATAGATGACAGCTTATAGAAAATATGTAAAAAAGCATTGGCTGTTCACAGTAATCTACACCTCTAACAGAGTCGAGTCATGAATATTGGTGACAGTCTCTTGTACTTACCATAGAAGTTGTGACCACTTTGATGGTTAAAATCTCTGCCTGGTGTTTGCATGACAAACTCTCTCTCACTGTGGTAGTCAGACACAGTATGGACCAACACCTGACGGTGTGCCAGTTGTCAGTCCTGAAACCGCACCGCCCCCCCACCACCCCCATGTGTACGCCACTGGTAATCTGTCACACTCCAAAAAGTGTCCACCTTAATGAGACTTAACATCCGGTAGTCTCAGTGCTCCTTAAAACAGGAGGATTATTTGACATAGATGGGTTAATTAAGCTTATTTGAGTTCAGATATTGTTGGATTTTTTTACACAAAACATGCATTTAGTATCAGAGGCAGATTTTTATAATGGTGCGTCCTCTTGAAAGAAGTTTATTAAATGACTTTTTAAGCTTTAATTTATCAGCATTTCAGCGGTTTTTAAGTTTCTTATCATCCCACCAGCAGCCACAACACACAGCCCTCACAACAAACTGTAAAACCGAGCAGGGGGTGACTGACCTGATCACTGTTTGGAAGCGCACGACACGGACTTGCCCTCCCCGCAGTCGGATCGTCTTCTTCGTTTGCGTGGACGTGCGCACCAGCCTCGGATACCGCGGGGGTGTCGTCTCTTCCACGGGAGCGCAGTGTCAAATCGGTCAGCTCTGTTTGCTGTGGGGGTTTCTGGTCATGCTGCTTGCTGTCGCTGCTGAGGTCGGTGTCTGCCTTGCCTTGCCTGCCTGCCTGCATGCCTCTCTCTCCTCCCTCCTCTCAACACAAACGCCTGGGAGTCCTGATCACACACGTAAAGGCATCAAATTACTCTCTAGCTAAAGCTATGAAAAAAAAGAGACTTATTAATGTAGGTATATTTATTTGTTTAATTGATGAAAACAAAGTTTATATATATATCTATTTTTTTCTCATGTTTCTATTTTTTATATATAATATGTATATATATCTATATAGTATATATATATATATATATATATAAGTTTATATATATGCCACATTGATTAAGGGAGGCTGGCTGTAGAACAAGTCAATCGCCATAAGTCCCCATGTTAAAATGTCCAACTTCACATCAGTAATGAATATGTTTGCAACATGACTGCACTGAGGCTTAATTTCTATATAACACACCTCATTGAATTATATTGAAGCTTAAATTATGCATAATTAACAGTGTGCTTTCATTGACAGGTTGGTGGCAAGGTGGGTTCTGTTATAAGTGGCTTGTTTGAGCACCCAGGTGCTATTCAGCCCACCCCGGGTCCATGAGAAGATCCACATCTTTGACGATTTTTAGGTAGGCAGCAGAGCCAGGTAATAAATTTGACCTAAAAGTACACCTAAACCTCACAAATCAACATATTACTGTTATATAACCACAAAAATGTCACTTATAGTGGTGAGGAACAGGGACTCCAGAAAGTTAACACTACTCATTTCATAAAATGGTGAATTTTACTTTACATTTTAGTCTTTGTATGGATAATCAAAGAGCTTCTATTTTAATTGACGAGCTAATGGTGGTGTGTTATTATTAGAGTTATTGGTAGGTGGAGAGCTACACCAGGAAGAGAGGTGTTAGTCAGCAGCGTATTTCCCAAAATCAGACATAATGTTACTAACCCGTCAATGAGTGACAACTTGTTTTGTCAGCTAACTGATTAGAGTTACCCCATCTTAGTCAATTAGTGGACTAATGATGACTAATGGGGTCATTACAGTCACATCTGTGCTATCACAGTCACGTTGACATACATGTTTTGGTCTTACAAGGCACGACGGGCAAAATGACAAGAGTGGAAACACAATCTCATCTTTAAAAAAATACAGAAATAGATGCAAATCCACTAGCAGTTTGCATACATGCCCCATCTCTAGAGCCTGTCTTTACACTCAGGTTGAGGACCTTTGACTAACCCCAACCTCTCTATTTTTAACCCTGAACCAGACACTGACATATACAGACTATTTATTTTCTCTCTTAGCAGAAAAAACCTGGGGTTCATCACTTTGTTTGTTAACCACTAATCTTGAAATCGCGTCTCGTTATCGTGGTTTTCATGTAATAATACCATTCACATGAGATTAAAAATGTTTTTTAAGTAATTGGTAAATAAAACGTTCAACAATCAGCCTACTTATGCCACGTGAGATGTAAATATATTAAGCTGTGAGGATGTTCACACTGAAATGTGGCATCACATGAGCCCTGCTGGCTGAATGTTCACCTGACACTAGGCTGACAGATTGCGGTTAGATCTGGTTTTTAACTTCCTGTCGCTCATAGAGACATGCAACGGGCAGCAGAGCAGCCTGGTGAACAAACATTTCCACTATCAAAAAGTTCAGTTCATGAAGAAATGAATGTTCCTGTTTTTTTTTGTTTTTTTTACTGTCACTTGACCAGACACTGACCTTCTGTCTGCTCCTATGATATGTATCTATGGCTGGGTATGTGTAAGTGAAAGGACCTTATTGTTACTATTCAGTTCAAATTTTTGTTTATCATAATTTGCATTCATGGTTTTGCAGGAATTTGTTTGAAGAAGAGCAGGTCAGAATATTTCATTTGCTACAGAGACCTCTGTTATAAAATGTCATGAAGGTTAATGCTCTTATTATGTTCTGGTCTGTTGTTGTGAATGCCACAGAGAAATACTGTTAAATTCATCATCAAAAAGGAATGATTGCGCAGAACACATACTCGCTGTAGTAAGAAAAAGGAATGTAATGGGTGCTCATACAAGCCATCTGAAGCGGCACCTACAATGAAAGTGGCCATGCTGTTCATTATGCATAACTTTAAGCCTTAATATAGTTTGAACAGGTGAGTTAAAAAAAAAAATCTGACTTGTCATGAACAGGAAAATTAGCTATAGAGACCAAAACTGTTTTTTGTACCAGGCTGTAAACATGTTTATTTCTGCTGTGAAGTCAGACGTTTTAACATGGGGGGGCTTATGGAGACTGACTCGTTTTGGAGGCAGTCTCAAGTGGCAGTTTGAGGACTTGCAATTTTCAGCTTTCGACACTGTGCCGTCAATGCGGACTTCACTTCACAGACACGGTGGTTGCTACTTTCTCCAAATGGAAAATATCAGGAAGAGAAGTGCAGATAGGGAAGTTAGTAATAAACCTGAGTCCTGTTTAAACTGTTCATAGCTGAATAGAGTCAGCTTACACTGGTGTATTTTAACATCAGTTATACTTGTGGTACTTTGGTGCCAAGAGGTCAAAGAAAAGCTGAGGTATACAGAAGCCCCAAGCAGTTATACATTCATACATTTTATTTTCTCAGTTTTCTTGTGATAATTTGTTATTCATGTCATTATGTCAAAATAACAAATGTTTTTATCCCAAGATAACAGAATAATTTTCTTGAGATCTCAAGATAATGAAACTTTGTTTTAAATAATTGCAGAAAACTTCATAAAAAAAACTTAAAATCTTGAGAAAACAAACAAAAAAAACTCATTATCAAAAGAAAACGGAGGAAATACAGTAAAAAGTATGAATGTGCGTATGACTGCCTGGGGCTTACATAGTTTTTCAACCTGTTCTAAAAGCATTAAAACACAAAAGACACAAACGTTGCTGCTCACTGAAAATTGCCATACTGTTTGTTTTAAAAGCTACTAGATATAAGTGTAGTTTGCCTCTGATCTATAATAACTCGATACTGTGAACTAAGACAGCTGGCACACTTTGCTTATTTACAGGCATAGACGTTTTCTCTGTCTGTCTGTCTCTCATAAGCAGAAAATTCCTCCCCACACTGAATTTCTTTGTGCTGAACCAAAAAAAAAAAAAAATTACGCCCTTGAGACTTTTACTGCCACAAACAAAACAAAGCCATATTTTCTGAGTGTTTATACAGTTGAATCCCAGGAGACGGGACCTTTGGTATCTAAAAATGTTCATCATCAAAGTGCTTGTGTATCTTTACAAGACTCTCCTACACTGTCATGACACTGTAATTATTATAAAGTAGAGGTGACATGACTTTTTCAGGCCTAGGAGGGGTGACAAACTATTCAGAATTGTAAAATGGCTTGATTTTTCTCTCCATCCTCAATCATACCGAATGATTTGATGATAAGAACTAAATCTGTATATTGTGTTGTTTAACCACAGTACTGATTGAGCCCTCCTCCCCATGTCCATACTTCCTCGCTCTCGGTCAGGCTCCAGCAGGGTGGGATAAGCACCAAGACAAACAGGGTTTCGCTAGTATAGGCTTGCTTTGATGCATTAGCCGCCCACGTCCATGTCCCAATGAGCAATGTGATGGAGATGTTCCCACAGATCTCCACTGACTGGTTGTCCCTTGGACGTCAATGGGACTCTCTTTGTTGTACATCCATGTGTACAACGAGTTTGTATGAGAGGATCTGTGAATGCGTTTCACATCATCTGTAATGGCTGGCTTTGTTGGAAAAATGTCTCTATTTGCCAGATTTGTATCTGAAAGGATACAGGTTTAAAATATTTTACACCCACCCACCCTCACACACTGTTTGCTTATATGGTTTTCCTGCTTGTACAGTAAAAGAAAGTCCTATTTCCAATGTAAATGATGTGGTTTTGGTTCAAAGTGAGGACATGAAAGAGAAAACATGAGAAAAAAAACTTAGAAAAGGAAAAAAAAACAAAGCAAATTGCTATGATGTGGAGAGAGTAAACTAGGGTGTTATCACTGATGTGTGATTTGTGCATGAAGGTGATAAGTGTGCTGATACGTGTGAAGTTTTGGGGGGACAAGATGACAGTGTGAGAACTAAGCGGTGTGGCACAAAGAAAGACGAAACAAAAAGTAGCAGGAGCAATTGTTATTTCTATGATTACCATCTCCAACTTATAACCTTCTCACCTCATAATAATATTTATAATAGGGCCTACATTGACATCAGTGATGGTCTTTGATTAATATGTTCAGGATATTTGAAAATGTGTAATAGATATGTCTTAATGTTGTGACCTCGAGCTGTCAAGTTCACAACAAATAAACCAGAGCCACCAATAATGCACTTAAATAACAAATAGCAAAAAGAAATATGGATGTGTGTGAAGTCACTATTGTAAGTGAATGGATGTGTGGTAAATATGATGTGCTCATGTTGGAAAAAGAACGATAAGAGAACCTAACAAAACACAACGAAAGTCTTCTCTCAAAGATGACTAAGATGGCAGCTTCTTTTCTTTAGTGACTGGGCACAGGTGCTCCCAGTTAACCCAGGTGGACAGTCCCGCCTACCAGTTACATGAACCTGCAAGAAAGGAGCAAATGAGGCAGATATTTAACATATTTAAATGCTTTACAACAAACACTAAACGTCTCTAAGCACGAATCTTTGCAGATGAGAAATATGTACAATATTTCTGCATGCATATAGTGCCATCTGCTGGCTCAGCTTGGCTAATTCAACCCACACCAGAACAGAAGACTGTAGGTTATTCTTCCATGTTTTTATGACTGTGTGCTTTGTAGAATATAAAGTATGTCCTCCTTTCCCCCTTTAATATTAAATAAATATACTTATGATATATTAAGACATGGCCCGTCACTAATGTCCTCAAGACTGTCCTGTGATTACTGGTGCTGCAAGGTCTTGTACAGGCATCGTCCACCTGCGTTGCTGATGTGTCCTTGAGCATGAACACAGAACAAACAGAGCTGTCATTGACCTTACACTGTGGACTCTCAATAAACACATTACCTTTGTTGGTGAGTTCAAATAAAAGATGACTTCATTGATGACAGGCGGTTTGTGTTTTATAACCATGAGTCTTCACTTACAGCGCTTTCTAGTTAAAAACAGAGAGTTTCACGATCATATAATACCCTCTGTCCTAATTGTATTATATAGAATTGCCTGTAATTAAAAAAAAGCAGACTAAACTTTTATGATTTGACAAAAATGTAAAATTGTTGACACATAACATTCAGCTTAAAGCTTGCAGTTTTTTTTCCCACCAGAACAGAATTTTGGATATCCTACCACAAATATGTTTTTTTTTTGTTTTTTGTTTTTTAGAAATATAGCCAAAGCACTGTCATTTCTATAATGAACATTTACTAATAGATTGGTACATAATTTTATCAGACCTTGATTGCAGACTTGTTCATCACTTACCAGGCAATTGGTGTAACACTTTAATCAAGGAATAATCTATAATTAAGTAATTAAGGGTCACTCAAATTAATTAAAAGACTCAAAGGACAGCTGTGTAGGAGTTGGAACTGAAAAACCTCACCGTCTCCCTCCTAGCATGAAGGAGAAACTATGGTGGTTGCAAAAAGTGAGAAAATCTAGAGCCAGTGTTTAGTTTCTCCATTCTGGGATACTGTAGAAACATCACAGTTCAGCTGTAATGGAGGACCTGTGGTGTATGTATGTATAAAAGGGTCATTCTATGGGAACAAAAAAAAAATTAGTCTCAATTTGAGGTGATTATACACCAATGAAAACATTGTTATACATATTATAGTCAATTTCTGCCATATTATCTAAATAGCGCCCTCTAAATCACACTGCATCTTTACCTGCAGCAATATAAAACACATCAAGCCTTTACTTTAAAGATCCTTTACGTCTCTCTCTGATCCCTTCATGGCACGAAGATGTTTCAGGACTGACATCTAGTGGTATTATTACTAGTAACTAGTACTAGTACTAGTAGTAGGAGCAGCTCCATGTATTTGTTCTGTAAATTAATGGGGTATTCCATTAAGTTCTGGGACTTTGTGTCAACACTGCAGCAGCAGAGACATACAGACTTTTTGTCAAGCTCCAACTCCATATCACTTTTTCATTGGACCATCCACTGTTTGGTAAGTACCACATCTTTCCATGGCACTCGGTCAAAAGTGTTAAAATGTTGTGGCCCTCAAGCCTAACCCTGTTGACATCATCATGGCCACAGAAGCCATTATGCACGCAACAATGACTAAACTGATCTTTGAGTGTGAAATCGATGCATACAAAAGGTGCACCCACCACCATGAAACGTACTTAATGAATCAGTGGAATGATGGAACCACATCTTTATTAACTTTTATCTGTACAGAAAAAACAAACAAAAAAAACAAACAAACATTATCAGTCACCAGATCATGCAAAGCAGTATTGCGTTACAAATAAAAACACAATACAAAACAAACAATACATACTGTACCATAAATATGGAGCCTCAAAAAAATAAATCAATCGATCAATATATTACAAAAAATAAACTCCTGAGATGACACATACATACATACGTACATACAAATACAATGTATTATAATTTACTTGCAACAGTACTGGAAATGGATAAGCAGACAGGTTGATATGCGGTTCTTAAGTGTTTTTCTTTTTACTCTTACTCTTAACTTAAGATGTAGCAACTCAACTGAAAATAACCAGTCAATGTACTGGGTTCATTCTAGGTTGCCCTAAATTCAGTCCAACAATACAAACAGGATTGATCTGAAAAACCAACAGCTCAATATGGAGTAATTATCTGAAACCCAGCTTCTGAGTGCAGTACAAAGCAACCTGGAAAGTCGCCACTGAAAGGAACCTTAAAGGGAATGTAAGAATAAGGTAAAACAGATACACAGGTCCTGTATGTATGATCATATTTATATGTATAATAGGGTGACAGCGCTCAACAGTCATGTCGAGGTGTTATTGCACTACTGTCTCAATGTCTTTCATGAGAATAATCAACAAATTACAATACTGCTGATAGATCTACACAGAGGTGAAACAAGAGATCACCAGTCACAGCTACAGACATGAGTCGTTTTGCTCTCTGAAATGCATTCAGTTACTTTTTAGGGTTGATTTAGTCAGTCTGGTGCTCTAGGCCCAATCCCAGCGCTCCCAGAACCACAAGAGTTGCAATCAATTTTCTCTTAAATAGTTTAACACTTGAAGTAAATGAATGCATTTCGAGTTCGACCCAGGTCTGCACAGCTAACAAACGTAGCTGTGGATTGAAAGCATCTTCACAATAAGGCTACAACATCTAGAGAGAGAGAGAGAGAGAGAGAGAGAGAGGTGAACGCAGGGAAAACTCAACACTGATAGAGCTCCCTTTCGCTCCAAAAGTCACACTGAGCCACTTGGGGGAGCCATGCATAACAATTTGAACACAGATGAACATACACAGATTTCCAACTCCCTCTCACGGCAGGCTTGCAGACAAAAAATGGGGCAGCAATGATGAGCCCAGTAGTCAGTAGCCAAGAACCAGAGACACGACGGCTGGATTTTCACAGGAACAAATCGTTTAAGAAGTGTTTTTTTTGTTTGTTTTGTTTTTTGTTTTAAACTCACATACTTTCACTTACGGACCAAAATTGAGTCACTGTGGGGGAACACCATCTAATGTCAAATATCTAATCATGTTTTTAAATGTGTATGAATCCAGCTACTGAATGAAAGAGTTATGTCACTGACAAAAGCTTATTGAAAAGAGCTACTTCTCTACGATTGGCTTATTTCCCTTTATGCTTATATATGTTTATATTTATATACTGTATATGTGTATATATATGTATATACTGTATGTACACTCCATCTGTAGTTTTAAATATTATACTATCATATTCTGTCTTCCTTAAAGTGATCTGGGAAAAATAAACATTTTGTTATTCTGTTCTTTACTTTATTATATATCAATGACGTAACTCCTTCAGTCCATTTACTCTGGCACAGCATCATTCGCTGAATATCCTACCCAGCAGGCCTCACTGTTAATCACAAAGGAAGGAGAAGAGGGGGCCGTGACAAAGGGGATACAATACAGTTAACACACAAAGTTTAATCTCAGACTGGACCACGTTTAATGTCAATCAAGTCACCACTGGCCAAAAATAAAAGGAGGGGATGGGGGCAGAATCAATAGGGGGCTGACTACGGTTCGGCCGTGTCTAGTCAGAAAAAAGGCTGACGAAGGACTTTCGGAGGTTGCGAATGGTCTCGGCCTTTGCCTCTTCTTGTCCATCACCTCCAGAGCTTGAGACCCCACGGAAGAAAGAGGAGTCGCTGAAGGCGTTGAAGGCATTGGTCAGGGACTGAGACTTACTGGGGAGGGAAGAGGAGGAAAAAGTGAGGGAGGAAAGGGGAAAGGATGGGATGCAAGGAGGAATGAAGGAAGGGAGTAGAGGATTATGTGTGTTATCAAGAGGGAAAAGTCGGGAAGGAAGACAAACAGGGACATGTGTAAGAGGGCCAAAGCCAGAAACAAAACATTTGATGATAACAAAACATTCTGAAATGTTAACACTGTACATTATCATACACTGGTGGCACAAATTATTATAACACCTGGCAGATCTGCCCAAAATACTGACCTTTTTTTTGCCTCCAAAATATGATTTCATTTTATAATGTTCATGAAATATGCAGATGGTTACTCTGAGCACAACAAATATCAGATGAAGTGATATTTCCTGAGAACTTCAACACTAATGTTATCCCATGCCTCCTGCAACTCAAGCCAAAAGCTTTCCTTTGAATGTACAATATATCTATCCAGTTTAATTTCCAAGTGGTCTCAAATTTTCTCTATGGGGTTGAGGGAGCCAGTCCATCATTTTCAATGTTTCAGCAGATTTCTTCTGTCACAGGTAGTTCCGGCAATAGTTACAAGAAAGTTTATGGTCATTGTCCTCTTGGAAAATAAATCCAGGCCTAATAAGATAACAGATGCTATTCTGTGTCTGTTCCTGAGGCTGATGTCACTCCCACATGTTACATGTTACCCCCTCAGTGTTTAACTGTTGGCAAGAGACACTCATTTTTATATCTTTCCCTCTCTCTCCGTCCAACGTACACTGTTCACTTCTTGCCAAACTGTTCAAACTTCAAACAACTCTTCATACAAATCTTCCGTTGTCCATTTCTTGTGTTCTTTTGCAGATTCCAGGTGTTTCACTCTATGTTTCTCTTTCAGAAATACTTTCTTTGCCGCTATTCTGCCAACAAGTCCTTCTTCAGCCAGTTTCTGATGCACAGTTCTTGAAGACACTGTTGCATCATTAGTCATTATGGCGTTGATCTCGTCACGCAGTTTCTCGTGAGGTCTTTCTTCAGTCCTTAACACTGAGAATTTTGCGATGCTTCACATAGGTGGCATCGTGGCAGTCTAAAGTGTACTTTACAGTGCTTGGACTACATCTCAAGACACAGGCCTAGCTTTTTTTTTGTTTTTTTTTAAAGAAAATTACCTAAAATTACTTATGATGGCTCTATTCTATAGTTTATAGAGCATAATGATGACATTGTAGCTATTTCATTTGTTTTATGGGTATTTTAATGATCTGATTTTAATTCAACAAAAACAACTGAAACCTGCCAAGAAGCATGCCAAGTGTTCTAATAATTTTGGCCACCACTGTATATAAGCAGTATATGAACATATAATGTTTATAACACAGTTACTAAAGTACAATCATAACCTCCTATGATATGATAATGTATATAATTACAACTCTGATATGTTAAATTGTCATTTATTATCATTTATACACCAACATCCAGTTATGGAAGATTCACAGAAGTTAAAATTGTTGACAAATACATCAATAAACACAATTTAAGAACTTAAAACTTATATCTGCTTCCAACTACATTATAGTGTGTTATAAGCCACCTATTAAATGTTTATATACTGCTCATAATCACTAAATTAGTAGTAAATAGGTAATAATTTTTGATATTTAATTTTGTATCCTGAATACAAAACATGGCCCACTGAAATGCATATCTTTGCATTATTAACAATGTGTTGATAATACAGCTCTTACTTCAGCAGAGGATGGGTCTTTTGCTGGGATTCTGGTTGTTCTTCCACAGGTGCCTGGGCCTCATCGGGGGCTGCAGTTGCTTCAGCTGGGACAGGCTCAGGGTTTGGGGAAGGAGAGGCTGTCTTGGCCTGGAGCTGAGCCTTAGATGGAGACTGGACATGAGGTGGGGACTGGCTGGCTTTGGCCGGGGACTGACCCTGTGCTGGGGCAGGAGCTGAGACAGTATCTGAGCCCTGAGCGGGTGCTGGGGCTTGGGTGGCAGGCTGGGGTTTAGGTGAAGCTCTGGGAGGAGGTGGGGTTTGCGGCTTTGGCTGGAGCTGTGGCTTTGAATTCCTGCGTACAGGAGGGATGGGCTTTGCAGGTGGTGTGGGCTTGGGGGGTAGCTCTTTTGGTTTGCCAGGAGCTGGAGTTGGGGAGCCCTGAGGCTGGGGCTTGGGCTGCTCTGTGGTAGGAGGTGAGGCTGGGGCTGGAGCTGGGGCTTGGGCTGGGGCTGGAGCTGGAGCTGGGGCTGGTGCTGGAGTTGGGGCTGGAGCTGTGGCTGCTGCTGCTGCTTTGGTAAGGGGAGAGCCTGGAGCTGCTGCTGCTTTAGCTGGGGATGATGGTGAAGCTTTGGCTGGGGGTGGGGTGGAAGAAGAACCTGGAGCTGACTTTGTGACGGATGGGGCTCTCGTCATTGGGGGAGGCCTCGGCACTGGAGGCTTTGTGACTGAGGTGGCCCTCTGGACTGGGCCTGGCTTCTGAGCCTGAGTTGGTTTCTGAGCTTGACCTGGACCAGGTTTCTGGGCCTCGCTCGGCTTTGGTACTGGTTCAGATGCTCTCCTAGCTGACTCTGATGATGACTCTACGCTCTGTGATTTCACTGGTGCACCTAAAAAATTGAGATAAAATAGTTATATTAGATTATAGTTCCACGATTAAATAACACATAGAGGCAAGAAAAGCAAAACAGCAAAAGGAGAAGTAAAGGAAATAAATAAATATGCATAATTATTGTGGATCTAGCGCCTGTTGTTTTAGTGCAGCAGTTAGTAAACCAGGCGCCTGTAACACTCACCAAAGACCAAAGCAGAACATGGTACAGATAATGAGTTTGAGTCTAGACATGCCCATTCACAGAATGACCTCTCACATTCATAAAAAACCTAACCAATTCATCCTGTCAAGAACAGACTGGAGCAAAGCAGGCTCTGAATGTTTGGACTACAATGACCAGCAGGGGGTGGCAGATCAACGTTTAAGACAAGGTGTGGTGAGTTGCCTATCATGCCAAGTGTTAAGTCTTGTGCAAAACAGCTCATGTGAGGAGGAAGTGTGGTGACGACGAGAGGAAAGGAAAGAGAATTAAGTCAAGTACAAAACAAAAGGAGAAATGATAGAACCAAGAAAGAATACTGGTATCAACTCAAACACAGGCAGCAAAGCAACGCATCGTGCAGCACAAAAGAAGAAAGTGATTACACATGCTAAGAAGGAAGTGACTGGTCAGGGATGAGTTTCCAGTGGCTGGTAATTCACTTTCCAGGATGTAGGATTATAGTTCTGCATAAAAATTACACCATAAAGCCTCTTTACAAATGTTTCTTTGAAAACAGCTTGGAAAGAAAATGAACTATGTCTTGGGATTTAGGATTAATCATGATCACATGATATGATCACTACAAAACCTTCATGAAAATTCATCCCACACATTGCTGCAAAGCAGCTAAATGGCTATGAGTCTTACGTTTGATCACTTTGTCATAAAGCATCCCAATGGTTGCTTGGGACTCACAGCACATAAAAACCAAAGAAAATACCATTTGTACAAACACAATTTATAAAGGGTGACACTAGGAATTCGCTTGGATACAAAACCCTGAATTACTCCTTCATTTTAATTATATTTGTTTATTATTCTAGATTATATTTGTTGACTGCTATTAGCTCAGATTTTTACTTGGGTGGCTGCTTTATCTGAGGAGGCTGATTAATCATGCAAATTAACAAACTGGTAATAAAGCATTTGACCTGTGTTTGAGCTAAACGAAATCTTGTTAATATCAATCAGGAAAGATTATGACAACTAATATTTGTAGCCAGATAATGTATGAAGATCAAATATCAGCGATTCAGTGGTTCAGTGTTCCAAGCAAATTAGCAATGATCATGCAGAGAAAGAAAAAGATGCTTATTTTCTTTTCTTTGAAACTTTTCAATATTCATGTAACCAGCTTTTATAACTGCCAAGAAAAATATGCATTGTGTACCGTATAAAGCCACTTTGTCTTGTCTCAGATATCATAACACAGAACAATAAAGGTTAATTTACAACCAAAGACAACACCAAGCAGTTATTCACAAAATATTCAGGTCTTGCAGATGTGGCTTTGTTGCTTCACGGAAGGAAAAATAAACTTGTTCACCATAAACTAATTTTCAATATAACAATAAACAGAATTTAAAGGTCATAAGAAAGATTCAACGGGACAAGTATTCATCACTAAGACAGAAACTGAGCTGACCACAACTTGCACAGTGATGAGCAGCATATTCAAGAAATGATCTTACTCACAAAATTAACAAAACATCCACCTATAAATATGCTGATATCTGCCACTGTCCGCTCATTTTGTTTGTTAGATCATTGTCTTTAAAAGGCAAACTCTTTAATGTAAGATTCAAATACACGCAACATAAATATACAAAAATAAGCTTTTGTTTTGGTCCATTTTTCACAAGTTTAAGTTAAAGATTTAAGGCTTCTTCTATACACACAAAAGGTGGTTTTTATTCCCAACACTTTTTTAATCTTTATTGGAAAGGTGCAGCAGGAGGGGGTGAGGACATGCAGCATAGGGCCACAGGTCAGACTCGAACCCTGGACTGCTGTGGCAAAGATTGAGTCTTTGCACATGGGCCGCATGGTCTACCAGTTGAGCTAAAGGGTTTATTTATCTCAAATTATGTTTGCAATTTTGTTTTGCCAATCAGCGTTAGTGAGGACTTCTTCTTTGCCAAGATGATCATCCACCTGACATATAACGAGGATGATTAAACAGCACGACTCTGACACAGTGTCACAATGAAAGGCTGCTCTAAAATATGCAGCTATATCTTCATTATTAGGTGATATCCTGAACTATGGCTATTTTACATTAGGCTACAGATACTAATTTTTAATTGTGACTCGTCCTACTCTGTCCCTGACTGGCTAGTACACACTTTGAATGCCACACCAATCAGGTGGATGATTATTTTGGCAAAGGACAAGTGCTCACTAACACCTATTTTAACATATTTTAACACCTATTAAATCTTGCATTGCATTTATATTTTTGTTGAGTATACATTAAACAGCACTCTGATTTGCACGTCTTTACATCTCGACACTGAAGGGACACTGAAGGTTAATCTAACAACTCCTGTAATACATAAAAAGCTGGCATTCCTAAAACATCCAGCACAAATACATTATACTGTGTTAACACAACACGGAGTAATGGCACATCCATGCAAAATGACAAAAAAAAAAGGAATTTAAGATAATGAACAAACATGCGCACACAGAAACAGTACAACTACAATAAAAACGGCTTTGTTAATTGACCACATTAAATGCTGTTTCACCACTGCTTTAAGTAGGCACATTTAGTTTTAACACATCAGCCCTGAGCGCAAACATCACCACACTCACAAAGACACTATGGCTGCATTAAAACTCAACAGGCTGGCTAAATTCACTGTACTATACATTCGCTTGTTAATTCAAGTGAGTCATAGGTTCAACAGAGGCAAGGCTGTAGCTTAAACAAACAGCAGAGGTCCTTTTCTTTTCTTGGACCCAGATTACTGCAGCGGTCATCACTGTTAACACTCCACAGAAGCTCTAATACCAGTGCATTAGTTTAAGGCAATGATGATGGACAGTGTTATGCTCAAGGGACATAGATAAGGGCACTGCTCTTATTTTGAAAGGTATAATACACATTCATTGTCTTACCAAGAATCACATTTGTACTGTAAATATGAAGCTACGGCACAGCAGCCAGTTAGCCTGGCTCTGTCAACGGTAAGAAAATCCACCTACAGTACAAGCACCTCTTAAGTTGAGCAATTAACATGTTATATCTTGTTTAGTTTAATTTTTCTCTGATGGCAGTGCTTACACAGTTCTAACTTTTAATTAGTGGATAGTTCATCAGAGTGTCAGAGTCACAACTAAATTCAGAGAGTGGTTCTTAGACTGGCTTTGGTCCTACAGTGGCAGCACTTGTATTACAATGGAGAACAGTGTTCAGACAACCTTGAGGTTGAGGGCGCTGGCCCGAGGTCCTGTTTGGATCTGCCAGTCCTTCCTTAAGGGCAGCGCTCTGGGAGACAGTGAGGAAGCAAGGGAAAGACAGAAAAACAAAGTGGAAAGAGGGAAAGAAAGGCAAAAATGGGTAAGTAGCAAAGAATGAGCTGTGAACTGTGAAGAGTTACAACAAAAAGGATTTTCATGCTGATATTAACGCTTTGAATTCTGCCTGTCCTTATACTCACAAGCAGAATTGAAGTAATTGTCTATAAGAATTTGTCTTTATCGTTATTTTTCGATCATCCATTACAAATACGCAGGTTTTGTGGGGGAAATTTTACACAGCCTCTACCTGCTGGGGCTGCATAGTAGTTGGCTTCTGGCCTTGAGGGGAGCGAGCAGGTGAGCGGGAAACACTAGATGACCTGGCAACCAGTGCTTGGTTCATCTTAGCCAGCACCACCTCTGAGATGAGCTGACGGTCCTCTGCCTGGTGATCACCAATCAGCTGCATAGATGAACCCACAACCTGGACAAAGAGGGCACAGGCAATTTATTAGAAAATGTGGCCATTTTATGTTCAAAAGGTTACTTGACTGAAATGTTTTCCATCCTGACTGTTTAAAGAAATCAGGACAGATAAACAAAGCACAGGGGTCAATTTCATGTGTGGTAAATGAGTTCTCTGGCATAACATGACATGCACTCATAGGTTAACTGGTGACTCTAAATTGGCTGTAGGTGTCTATGTGCGGATGGATGATATGATAGATGGTTGGGTTTTGTTTATATGTGTAAGCCCATTGGGTAAGGTAATAATATATAAAACATTTGGTAATTTATTATGGAATATGCCATTTTTGGTATAATTTGTGATGATAGGACTACACAGAATTGTCACTTTTGTTATTTTTGGTTAAGAAGGAAGAAGAAACAAAACTGTCAACACACACACACACACACACACACACACACACACACACACCTACACTATAGCCTGTTTAGGTGAAAATTGTGGTAATCGTCTTTCCACTAACCAAAAGGTTTTGTCACTTTAAGAAACAATCAACATCTACGTAAATTGTTATCCACCCTACAATTTCTCTGCAGCATTAACATAAACCAAAACACTTTTCCAGTAGAGATGACTCACTGGGATTTCACATCTTTCTAACTACTGATTATTTCTTTCTGGCTATTTGAAAGCCTAAGTGGGATGTTTAGAAACACTGCTTATAGCACAGTGACTCTGTGTTTTTGTCATTGTGACTCTCCAATTGGGCTTAATTAATCTTAATTATCTAAACTTAAACTTCTTATCTGTTTACTCTATATAAACCTATGTTTACTATTTTTACCAGAGCCGTTGAGTCATTCTTGCCTGCTAGTCATTATCTGTGTGTTTTAAACCTCTACCTGTCTAAATACCTGCTGTCCTGCCTCACCACCATTGAATGTGTTTTGACTGCCTGCCAATGACCAACCAAGCTTGTTTACTGTCATTGAACCAGATGTACAGTATCACTGTCTACATTTAAGTCCAGCCACTTACTGCCAGATGCCAGAATTTTTACAGAAAATTAGTTGATACAGCTTTTCCCATGAATAGGGTCTGAGTTGACCTACACCAGTGAGTGGCTCTGTACCTACTGCCAAAATGCATAACACTCTTATGTCCTACAAACTCTGGCTTGTCAAGTTGCTCTCTGAGCTGGCAGAAATAGTGGCCACTCAACAGCTCAATCCTCTAAACAAATTAGTCCCTGCTCTAGATCCCAAGGCTCCTAATTCTTCTCCTGCATCAGTTACTGCCCAGTTACTTCCTGAGCTTGCCTTTTAACCAGCGTATTGCTTACATCCATGAAGGCTGGCCTTCTACCTGCTAAGCCCTTTGGAAAACTTTCTGCCTGCTCTTCTGAAAGCCATTCTGTCTATGTCCTCTCAACCTCTGCAGTCTTGTTCCCTGGTGCTTTAGTGGAGAGTCACCCTGAGTCCCAGCAAGGATAATTTCTAGGCTTGTCATATTTTGGGATTTAAATCGCTCCAGGGTATTTACATTGGTTCCCTTGATTAATTCTCCAGTCATTTCTCTCTAAGTCTTCAACCCAATTTCCTGAGGTTTTGCAGTCTTGCCCACCTTAACAGGATCCAGGATCTCCTTTTGGCTACTGTCTTTGCACACCAGCTCCATGTTTCAACCTTGGGGAGAGAGACTGGTTGTCCAGTAATGACCTGCCTCTTTAGATTTAACTCAACTCTGCTTTTTGTTGTCTAGAGCTAGGTTGAGGTGAGTAAATGATGACCCACCGAGCAGTGGCATGTTTTCAATCTTAAATGGAAAGTTTGGGTATTTTAAAGTGGGTTTATGTGAGATAGAACGGTCACACTTTTACAAACTGGCCTCTTTTCTTCATGCAGCAAAGTTTGGCAAAGTCGAACTTCAGTAGCCTCAACCAGTGCCTCGGCAATGGATGTGTGATTGCAGCCTTACACCACAAATAAGCTGTTTTGAGTCAGAAAGTTCAGACTGAAATCAAACTTAACTTTTCTAAAGATTTCTGGCTGTGCTGCTGTAACTCTGATCCAAACAGCTGATCTGCAGCGTAATATGGTGGGCAGCACAATGGTTAGTGCCAAGGAAAAAGGCTGTCTGACGGCAAGGTAATGCGGGGAAGATATTCTTAATATAGCGCAAACTTAAACTGATATTGATTTTTTTTTAGTTTACTTACTTTTTGTATGTGGCTAAAACACATTTTTTTACTGACTCCATCCGCAGCTCTGCTTCTGTGCCTAGATCCCTGTCTCCTTCTTTAAACTGTAGGTAATACACTGACTATAGAGAACTATTATACCATTAAAATAATCATATGATCTGTGTAATCTCCTCACTAGCCTTTGAAATCTTCTTTGTAAACTATTCAGTGGTGATGATGGGATAAGAGTATTTAGAGATTTTCCATACTGAGACATAAAGACTTCATTTTTAGGAAAGGTATTATTACAGGAAAGCACATTCCAACATCAATGTGTTATTCACAACTGCTGTGGTCATGACTTCAAGACTAACGGCTATGAAATATGAAACCAATAGGCTGAAAAATTACTAAGAAACAGAGAAGAAAGACAAGAGGGGGGAGAGTGCAGCAGAAATCAAGCTGACAGAGCACTTTTTTAAGAAAAACAGAGACATAAACAGACAAATACTGTGATAGGTGGGCCACAGAGAATGGCCATACTTACCGTCGATATATTACCAGATGTTAGTTATCAAGCTCATAATGAGGACTCAGGTTCAATCAAGTTCAATCAGCTTATTCCCAGCCAGACAGTCTAAATAAATTAGGCCAGACGTGCTATATTTAAGACTTAAAGAATGTATTAGTACTTTAAAGAAATATAACACCCACATGCCGATGTCAACATGGTGAAAATGTCCAAACAAAAGACATGAGTCAATAATTACAATGAGAGACGGATAATGTTCCAGCAGGCTGACTTGATTTAGTGCCTTGTCAGCTGTTTGGGCGATCTCTTTGAGTTTCCATCCATCATTCACTCTTTACCTCCCTCCTGTCTTTATGTGTTTTTCTCACCTCAGTAATGTAGTCATTACCATCCTTTCCACAGATGGCTTTGACAGCACAGATATCCAGCCCTCCAAAGATCTCTGCACAGGTATCAACCCACAGCTTATACCTGTCACAGAGAGATGCTGGATTAAGTCTACAAAGAGTCATAATATGTTTACACGAAACAAACAAACAAAAGAAATCACGTTCATTACCACTACTGTATTTGTAATAACTGGTTTGCTGAGTTGCAAAGTTGGCACTTGAGCTGGGTCAAGATGAGTTTCACTTTTGTATCCGAAAAAAACAACTGGAAATGAAAACTTTTCCTAGCTTACACTATCTTGCTTAGCTTAGTAAAAAACTATTTCGTCAATAACATTGACTTATGTCTGTATATTTGTCCTGACAGTCAGAGTACCTCTAGCTCCAGGCTGGGTTGGCTGGAGAGCATAAATGTGCTGTTGATGCCTTGGGTTGCAGCATTGGCATTTGTAAACAGCTACATTGACTTGCTGTCTGGAAAAACTGAACACAGTAAAACTAGTGCGAAAACCGACATGTCAATACTGACCAAACGGATAATGTAGCTGTACTAAGGTATTATTTTAGCTCACATTTGGTTTGTCATTGACTTTGATGTGGGAAAGTTGTGAAAACATCATTATGTGTGGGCTTTAGTAAGTGGCGGTCTAAAGTCTGAGAGAATTAAGACATTAGCAAATTGAGCCGCAGACTGTATGTAAAAGTAAACAACCATGGTATATTTTTACATACTTATAATACTTCACTTTGAATACTTCAGGTTAGTATGTATGCATCATTTTTTTAAGCTTTGTTAGTGGTGCTCTATATGGACGTCGGCTCACTAACAACACTACAAACTATACCTCTAAATTCTCCTATATGCGACAGTAGACCTTTTTCCACAGCTGACCTTTTGACTAGTAGCAGAAAAAGCAGAGTTGTTACTTCACTTTAATGAAGCTCTGTTCCAATTTGGTGTCTCTATAGGCCATGCCAGTGAGACAGCATGCATTATTAACAATATTAATTACATCTGTGCCTTTCCAGCTGTGACAGGTCAAAATACATTATTTGAAAGATGTGTATAATCAATATTTTAGCCCTGAGCAGTGCACAAAATATTTCCTCTCTTTCTATGTGAACAAAGACACGATACACGTTAGAAAATGATTGCACGGTGCACCATGAGTCCACTAAAAACAAATCATTTCCACAGTTCAACAGTTGTGTGTTTACCCATGTGTGTGAGTACATTGTGACTAACAGTGACATAACAGAAGAGTGACATGTGTGACACCAGGGCAGCCTGAGCGTTACTAATGTGGATGCGGTACTCACTTGTCAGTCATGGCTACTTGTTCCAGCATGGCAGATCCGGTGTTGCTCTTCCAATTACCAGAGATGGATGTTCGCCTGGAAAAGAAGAAGAGGAAATTGTGCGTTAAATTATTACAGACACAAGTTATTACACATACAGATGATAAATAGAGGCAAAATAGATCTACACAACCTTCTAGCAGGAAGACTGTGGTTTTAGCGCTAGCTTTGGGTGATAAAAAGTGTATGCAGGCAACATGCACAACTGCAGGTTATCAGGCTGATTAGCATCCTGATTAATTGGTTAATTACTAGTGACTTGAGCTCTGAGGGGGACAAAGGTCAAGTAATCGTTCAAGTAGCACTCCTAAGACAAGTTAGGACTAATGAGGAAAGCTATAGTTACCTCTGCCTCAACCTTACTGCTATAAACGTAAAAGTAGTTTTCAGAAAATCTCACAAGCCTGGCACTTTCTCAGTTGGATGCTTTCAGCAACTCCATCGTTTTAAGGGCTAAATAATTACCTAATTACTTAATTAATAATTGCTTTTCCTTTTCATTTTGATGATGCATTTGTTCTGAGCTCAGAATACAATGTGTTACAAACACAAAATGTTCATACTGCACAGTACGCACATCAACACACACAATATATAAATGAAAACATGTCTCTGAAACCAACTAATAAACAAGAGCCACACATACATGTATGCTTTGTAGTCTGCCCCAATTTTCTGGACCCTGATGTCATACTTGGCGTCTATAAACGGTTCTGTAGTGCAGTATGTCTGAGTGATGGCCACCACACTTGCAATGTCCTGGAAGTCGCTCACATTGTCCACTTTGACCTACAGAGGAATAGCACATGGAGAAATACCATTCATATAAAGTAAGGCTGGACTTTATACCTCATTTTAGGTGATCAACAGAATCTATTGTTACATAGATGTCAAGATTTGGAAATAACTCTAATTTGGAGGTCATTTAAAAATAAAAAAAAGTTAGACCAGATAAGAAGATTTATAACATCTATATCTACATCTTATAATATATATCTGTCTAACAACATGTATGTTAAACAAGAAGCTACAGACAGTTGGTTTAACAGTTAGCTTAACATAAATACAGAAGGGCGGGGTAAACAGCTGGCTTGGCTTTAAAGGTTAAACATCCACCAACCAGCAACACCTCTAAAGCTCACAAATAAACACGTTATGTCTGGTTTGTTTAAAATGTACCGAAACTGAAACAGATGTTTGGTATTCTTGGGCAGAGCCAGTCTAGCTGTTTCCCCCCCACTGCCCACTCTGTTAGAATAAAATGCTGCATCCGGCCACAAATTAAGCATACAGTTTACAGTGGAGTCAATATTCCCGTCTAACTCAATAAATGAATAAGTATATTCCATAAATGTCAAACCATCTGTCAATTATACTCTGATAAATTATGCTCTTCTCGAGTGATGTTTGTAATTTGCATTTTAAGTGTCATATCATCAATAATGCAAATGTAATTAAAGACCTGGGTCAATATGGAGTACAGAGATGAAATGATGTTGTGATAATCTCTGCAAAGCCACATGGCCATGTACTTGTGCTCTCCTCGTGTAAATAATTTACTGTGTCCTGCTTATACTGTTCCTCTTGGTGGGAAGCAACAACAGCAGTGAAACAGGGGAAAAGGTGCATGTACTGTAGCACAATACAGGTGAGAAATGAGATGGTACGATAAAGGGAAGCAAAAAGGTACACGCTGATAAGAGGGAAAGGTCAGTAACACAAGATCAGATTGAGCAGTTCAGGAGAATTGTGGTGGATCGATGACAAGTGGTAGAAAGCGGACAAACACTTCAATCTGATTTCACCCTGAGAATATTAACACAGTTGTCAATTAATGGGAGGAGAAAAAGAAGACTGAGGAAGAACAGAAAAGGATGTGTGTCATAAAGATACGAAAGGATGAGGAAAGACAGACAAGAAGGAAAACAGAGACTGGAAAATGAAGAGGTAGTGTACGTCACAGAAACCATTACGCAGTACAAACGATGCGGTTCCAGACATGATGGTGATTAGTATAAGCCATGAAACTATCTCACGGCACACAGAGGGATTTTAAAGCACTTCCCAATGGCAATTTGTCAACTGAGGCAGTCTGCAAGATGGGCTTCAGTCCATCATGCAGCCATTTTGCTCACTTTAATAATACTACTAATAATGTGCCCATTCAGACAAGCCAAAACTGTTTGATACCGGTATCATTTAATCTGCTTTAATGTCAGCTAATGTCAGGAGATCAAATCTTCCATGTGCCAGCATTTACAGTGACTGTAAAGAGATGCAACATTACCTTTCCCATTCCAGAGTGGGCATGCCCGATCTTCACCACTACTGGAAAACTTGGTGTTGTAATCTAAAAAGTAAGAAAACAATTAAAGGGTGAGTAATAATCAACAATACAGAATGACTAAAGCTGACACATCAACATAAAAACACACTGGAAAGACCCTGCTGTGAAAAACAAGTTGAGAAACTGTCAGTGTTTGTGGTTTGAGGTGCAAACAATGGACACAGATGCAAATAAGTTGAGACAATTACATAGAGTATGACACTTTTTTGTGATCAAAATAAAGTGAGCATGTGACTGATGATTTTCATTTAACAATTTCCAGTGTTAGAGCTGAATTCTATTATTTAAATCTTTGTTTGTTATCCATAGAGCTGTCTTTCAGTGTTTGCTGTTATCTGAATTTGTTTCAGAAGTACTGACAAGAAGAAGAAGAAGAATAAGAAGAATAAAATAGACGTAAGTGAGTTACGTCTATTTTATTCTTCTTATTATAGAATGAGTCGTGCAGAGCTATATTGATATAAAATGCTCTATTTCTCAAGACAGCAGTGCTTTTATACTCAACAACTGAACACAAATCATCTGTCATTTTTCTATTTGTCTTTTGCTAATGACTCAGACGCTGCGCAACAATCACTACACTAATCTTGAAGTTGAAAGAGAAATTTGCACAAATGATTTTAAAATCGTTTGCATGAGTACAAGCCATTTCTAATCTATGCTTCACAAACCTGTCTGTCTGTACTTTAATCAGTCATAGGCATGACAAACTACATGAATACACATACAGCAGCCAATGGGAGAAGAGGGAGGACATCAAAAGAGAATACAAGGGGCAAAAGGATGGTAGTTTTTTTTCCTCTGCGTTTGAGGAGGCTGTCCCTAAATTGTGTGAGTACATAAGAGGCTCCCTGTGTGCGACCCTCTCAGCATTCAAGACCAGAGTGTGAGGGGATCCAACTATTGTAAGTTTCTCTGTGTGTTGTCTACAGAGAGGGAGAGAGAGAGAAAGCGAGAGAGGGAGAGAGCAGCAGCATTCCCTCCAACTCGAGTTATTTGCTCCAGCTTGATTCAGAGGTGTCCTTTAAACTTATGAAAACATTTTCTATCCACAGCTGCCTTTCAGCTCAGCAGAGCTCATCTTGCCACTTCGACTCTACTGTCTCATCCACAGCCCCGCTGCTGCTGACTGACGGCCTGATTTGCTTTCCAGCGGAACTTAACAGGATCAGAAGAGGTTGCCGAGTGTTTATTGAGTGGTGGAGCGTTCAGAGTCATCATGGCCATGTCCCAGGAGCGGAGTGCGTGTCTGGGGCTCTCGGTGCTCCTTTTGCTTGGTGCATGCATAAAGGAAGCTGTGGAGGGATGTAGCTGCCACCCAGCACACCCACAGCAGCTGTTCTGCGGCGCTGAGATTGGTAAGTTAATAACTGGAGATCAGTTTTGTTTAGTTTGTTCACTCAGATAAAATGTAAAAAGGTAAAACAGTGAACAACTTTTTTAGGTTTGCCAGTCTTGTTAACAAACTAACTGATGATTTGGCTGATTGATCAGTATAATTAGAGATTGATTCACAGTGTAAACCTACTGTAACAAGATCTAATCGATAGAGCTTCAGGCCCAAGCTTTTCACACAAGTTAATTGAAATTAACATTGATTTATTATTGTGGCTTTAAAGGAAGGCTCTATAAAATATTCAGGTGAGGTGGATTGTTAGAGGATTGATTATGGATAAGTCACGTTTCTGTGACTGGCCTTTCTTTTTCTTGAATACCAAGATGAATACACTACCAGTCCTTGTATTATTACATAAACACAGAACAGTCTGCCATCTGCTATCTGTCAGCGTCAAGTGGCCATGGCCTATTTTCTATTTTTCTGTCTGTCTGTCTGTCTGTCTGCCGGTCTGTCTGTTTGTCTGTCAGGTTGTCTGCTTGTCTCTCTGCCTGACACCCCCCATCATCCAATTCTTTCTTGTCTAAGCACAGGCCAAAAGCAACACTCTGCTCTGACTTTGAGTACTTGGCTCCAGACTGTGGAAAGCTGGAGTATGTGCTTCTGTCAAAGGTTGCACTCCAGTAGAAGAGAGAGAGAAAGACAGAAAGAGAAAGTAGATAAAGAATTCAGTTTTACCGTACTTTGGTTGTGTTTTCTAATTTGTTTGCATCTATCTTCAGGTTTAGAGCAGCTCGGCTCCTTCAAAGTACTCACTAAAATGTGGTTCAGTATGAAATGGAGGCTGAGACCTGTTTCTGAAACCACCACAACGCCAAATTAGATCTGGGTTATGGGAACACAATGCGAGTATTTGGGGCAATGTTTTTAGGACAGAGTTTTACATATGAAGTGTGTCATCAGAGGGTAAGATGGTGCTCCTGCAAGTACGATTATACTGAACAGGTTTTCATACAGGCCTGGTATTGCAAAGTCTAGAGAATTTAGACTGGAATGGACCTGGACCAGGACTTTCTGGTGTATCTATGTTGGTAGAGCACGGTACCTACGTCCATAAACATCTTTTGGTCTTTTGTTCTGTATTTTCATTGTTTCACAAGTTACTCTTATGAAAATCATGTAGCCAACATTTAAAGCTGAAGCTAAGGGTCGATGAATCAAATATGTGACAAAGAAATGCAGCTCATTAGCAAACATTACATGTTTTTCTCAGTTTGTGTCTGTCCAAACAAAATGGATTCCAGTTGACCATTTGCTAAATCACTCCCCCTTACATCAATCGTCCAATCATAGCTTAGCAACTATACAGCAGGTCTGTCAAGCTTTGAATTTTTCCACATGTTGAAGTGGCATGTATGTGGATGTGACAATGCTCTGTATCCTAAGAGTTTGGAAAGTTGTGACTTTTAATTTTGTCCTTCCGAAAACCAAAAACACAAGAAGAATAGAACAAGAATAGATAAAAACAGTGCTTTTTGTTCTAAAGTGAGTGCAAACATTAGCATGTTTGACTGACACTAGTATTACTTCCAAAGCCAAGCGGCACATCATTAACTACCTACACATTTAGGATTATAGATTACTTCAGGACCACTCAGGAGATCTACTGTCTAGTATTTTGTCAGTTCTGGATGCTACTTTCAGAGTTGTGGAAGTTAACACTCCAGCAACACCATCATAACTGGTTCTTACCAGAGACAGCATGATGTTACACACATAGTCCTCATGCTCAAATCCTTGTAAAAACAACAACATACAGTTAATGTGAACAATAAAGCATAAATCCCATAACCATCACAGCATCTGTGTTGCTTGCTCAAGTATGTTTTTCTGCATACTAAGCACCTAAGCAAAAACATCAAAAGTTTGATGTTAAATTTCTCCTTACTGTGCTGTGATACAAGATCTAGTTATTCTCTGCAGTGCAAAAGCAACGTTGCTTCACCTCACCTTCACCTTATATCATATATGTCACCAGGATGGTTCTTGTTTTAGAAACAAGTCAGCTGGACATGGAGTGTTCAACCAGCTCATGGAGCATAGCGACAATATGCTAGTGACAGCTGACATTACAGCAGGTAAATTTGAATTTACTCTAAGAATTTTTTAAATTTTATTTATGTGCAATCAAGGGCCTATTATTACAAAAATTACAAAAATATTTTTAGTGATAAATGCCATTATTATTGTAAACTGTATATGTAGCCTACTGTGCAAGAACAGAAATCTTTCATTTGAACAGTATTGACTTCATATATGTATATATGTAATTAGATCCAATCTGCTCTGGATATGCCTTGGGCTCAGGTCTGTTTTTAGCTTAAAATATTTGAGTCTATCTCTGAATGGAAGAGTCAGTGGCCTCTTTCTGGCAGGATGCAACTATTTGGACCCATGAATAACAAAAAAAGGAAAATCCCTCACTTACACTAAGTGTGTCAAAGAAAACCTTCAATTTGGTGACATCTGTGATAAAACTGTCCTGGTTGTCCTCTAAGCATGGGCTGGTGGTGGCCTTTAGTTGACCTGACAGTGTTGTCAGTCGATGAGCCCTTTGAATAAAGCTGTACATCTGAGTAATATCCCATCTGGATGAACCCTGGACGAGTCCCTGGCCATGTTTGTGTATTTGAGATTGTGTGTGTAAGTGTGAGAGTGTGTGTGTGGGTGTTGGAGAGAGGCCAAGCCATGCCAACACAGCCTACTCCATCTCTCTTGCTTTCTTTCCCTCTCTCTCCCCACTTCATTTCCATGTCTATAGGCTTGGTCTAATGGTCTGCATACTAACAATATCAGTGTGAAAGCCTGCTGACAGCCCAGCTTTGTGAGCATGACAAGGGTGCCGATTCATCAGGGAGGGGGGAAGTTACTTACTACATCAGTTCTCATGGTACAAGTTTGCAATATTTCTCTTTGGTTATGTAGCTGCGAGGCAGATGCACAGCCACTTTCGCTCTGCGGGCCTGCCTGTCCTTATTCCTGTTCATAACACAGCTGCAGCAGCTGAATTGAGTGGGTAACCTAGCCTGCACAGTTCAAAGTTGTCTTAGTGGGGGGTAAACATTTCAGAGAATCTGGGCCAAGGGAATGATTTCAGGAGGAGACAACAAACTTGGAACAAAACGAGTTTTAGCGTTATAACATGTAATTTCTACAACAAGTGTCTTCAAAATGTGCTCAGAAACCTTTATGTAGCTCAGATTGTTCAGTTTTATCTGGAAATAACACACATAGTTTCTCTAAACTCTCTTCTTCTATGGATGATTTACTGATTTACTGATCTGCTGTAATGAAAAATGACTGTGCTATTCCTGGATTATTTGCTATAGCAACTTCTGTCCTTTTCCATGTTGCACTGATACGCTGCCAATGCTCAGACTGCCAACTATTTGATCCTTACACAGAGCATGGTTATGCGTTGGTGTATTACTTATCATTAATAGACCACATAGACCCATTATTAGAGGAGAAGATTTAAGTGGGACAGCTAATTTGCCAATGCTCTTAATCTACTTTCATATATGTTTCTTCTTGCCAAAGGAAGTGCAGATCAAAGAGCTGAATCAGACAAAGAAGCCAATAATATAATAGTCATTACTGGTATTAGGACAGCCTTCTTCAGTGGCCTCATAGTTGAGGAGTTGGGTGTGCGTAGTTTTGACACTGGCCTCTAAAAACAATACTTTAACACCATTAAACAGCAATGGTAGAATAAATACCTTGACTTAAAAATACAAGTACAGCTGGATTGATATATTAAGATATAGCCATCCTCTATATTAAGATTAGGTTATTTTTGAATAAAAGTAGTTTGTATTGTTCAAAACTGGCCTAACTTCATACAACTGGCCAGTCATGACATGAAGCTGATGTCAATGTTGGATGGTGGGTTTAAAGTTAAAACAAAACGGTCAGAACAACTGGTCCTGCATGCAAGTTTTACTTGAGCTGGAGTACGAAAGTAAAATCAGTGTATTATAAATGAAACTATTGAAATTTTGATCTTTAAAGGAGTATTGTGTGCGACTGAATGACATCTAGTGGTGTAGTTGTGGATTGCAAGGGAGAAACTACAGTGAAAAACGTGTAAATCCCGATCTAGATCTAGGTTTGTCTGCTCTGGGTTACTGTAGAAACATGGCGGTGGTGTCATAGCAACACAGTTATGCATATTATATTCCATTTCTGCCAAATTATGTAAATAGAGCGCCTTAAATCTTACACACTGGACTTTTAATGTTTAATGTTTAATATATTTGTTTAGTTGGATCAAACTACTGTACTACCACAACCTATTATACTAGCACTACCAATATTTAGCAGCTTGTGCTCAGTATGCAGAAACTCAGTCTGCACATTAACTAGAAACTGTTAAATAAATGTAGTGAACATTTCAGTTTCTGAAATATTAAAGCACAAACACCTCAAAACTTTACTGCAGTACCGCATTTCATGACTCCAACTATACCAGCACTAAATTAACTGAAGCCTGTCCACTCCAATATACTAACTAATTATTAAAACTGAGCTCTAGTTCTTCGCATACATTTTATTTTTTAGGTCACAGCTACACGTGCGTCAGTGAGTATACATGGAGGCTTTTCCTTGTAAGGTCAGACACTGTGATGTGTATTGTAAGATATCATAGAGCATCTATTACATTTTTTATCTACTTATTACTAACATGTTTCATAGGTCAGGACAAAAGCCTATCCTGTTCTTCTACAACACTGATTTTTAAATAACTTCAAGATGATTTCCTTTTCACTTGGATCTCCTATCAGCTACAAAAGTACTGTGATGGATGCAGGTTTAATGTTTTCAGATGTATTGCCACGCTCTGTTTGAGCCGCAGGCTGTGAATTATGCAGTATAAGAATAAAGTCTATCAAAGTTATACCGAGCGAACATCTTGTGCTCTCTGACATTTTCTATAATATGAACGTCCCTAGACCAGCTGTCTCGCTGTTGGCGATGCAGTGGATTCTGATTTGGTACAACATTCGTTCACATTAACTTTCTGTCTGTATTTGTTTGTGTGCCTGCCTTTCGTCTGACCGAAAAGTCTCTTCTGATTTCACAGAACTCCTTTTCTTCTTACTAGCACACAAAACCGTGGTGTAGTTTTGTTAAGAGAGGAAAGCAAAAATAAGGGGGTGGTTTGCGTAGCTTTGAGAGAGAGGGTGAGGTTTAGGAGGGGTGCTGGGTCACACTTTCTCTCCCTTTCTTATACTGTAGTGTTTCTCTTTCTTTCTTTCTGGTGCCTCCACAGGCGTCTGTTTTCTTTCTTTAAAAGAAAACAATGTGGAAGACAAGGAATGACAGTTATGTAGCAGTGTTAATAGACAGGCATCTTATTGCAAAATTGATCACCACATCAGACAACAATGATATTTACGCAAATTCCATTTCATTGTTGATTACACATACACAATAATCTTGTTGTTACACTTGTCAAGCTTTACCATCTCGGACAGTACAAGTAACCTTTGAAATTATGGGCCACTAATTTCATAATAAGGCAGACAAAAGAAGACTTTTCTTTTTGAGTCAGTGGCATTCAATGATAACTATCGCAAACATTAGCCTTATTAGTTGGTTGAAAAGGTTGTCTCTAAATATCTAAATCATGAAATATGCATCAAATATGCACATTTAGGCTATGTATGTGGCATCTTGCTAAAAGACTGAGGCGAAAGCTACATGTCTCAGGCAAAACGTCTCCGGCATCTTCACCAGTTGAAAATAAAGAAAAGAAAAGTGCTGTTCTCGTACAAGACTGAGATTAGATTTATATAAGAGAAAGCGCTTTTAAGGTATTCTTGTCAACCTGTTTTGGATAACATAGCCTGGAGTTGCTGGAGTGTAAACATCCCTAAATCCAAGCAGGACAAATATGCTAACGTTACCCCAAAATCTACAGTAGCTTGCAAGACTGGCTTCTATCGAGGATGTGCTTTTTTAAACACAGTATGTGTTACTACTGGATGCAGTAGGCTTATTAGCCAGACATGCTAACACTTGGAGCTCATGCTTCTCATATTTTTGGTTATGGAATGGCTAAAAAGATCAAAGCACTATCCCAACTCTTTATATATTACAACCTTACAACAGTTTTACATAATGTGACATTCATGTCATGCTGTGGTACCACTGTTTCTCTGTTGGCTGTATGGTCAATGCAGCTGTCTGCCATGTTCAAAGTCACGGTGTAGGACATTTTTTGTTGGATTGCTTGAGCTACTGCAGCGTCATTAGTTTATAGGAAATGTTTGACAGTGAAATTAATTTGTCAGTTGACGTAACGAGAAATGCAGATGTCAAAAAGTGCCTATTTCATGGGTTTGATGGGAGGAAAAAAGCAGTTCAGCAATGAAGTCTGTAATGACACAGTTTGATTTGGCACAGGGTAAACTGCACATTGTGGCCTGTGTGAGTAAAATGTACATAATTATTAATATTTTAAGTTTAATGACTGTTTTATCTTTAAATGAAAGGTTGTAAAATTATACGACTTGAATGTTACCTTCCTGTTGAGAGCCACAGACCAATTATTCTGCTACTTCGCTCTTCTACTTGATTTACAGTATGGGATAAAATAATATGAAGCCACTTCTGTGCCAGAAATGGTTTGGCTTGAGTAAGTAAGCTTGCGGTGTGGTATATACTGTATACATATTTGTGTGTGTGCGTGTGTTTGGAGTCGGTTAATGGGAGTGCGCAAGTAGAGAGAGCTACTTGTTATTCCATGTGGGTTTTGATTTCCCTCCCAGAGGAGAGGAGAGACACATCCGGTATCACTACTGAGAGGGACTGCTACACTGTCTGTGAGGGGAGGAAGACGAGTGACAAGAGAAACGATAGAAAAGGAGGAAGGAGGAGGGATAGGAAGGAAAAAAACACATCCTCATCTATCTATCTATCTATCTATCTATCTATCTATCTATCTATCTATCTATCTATCTATCTATCTATCTATCTATCTATCTATCTATCTATCTATCTATCATTTCAGACAGTCTAAGAAGGGAAAGCCTCTAATTTATTGACTAAACATGCATAATTCAGGATGTTTTCCATTGTCTTTGGCATGTAAATCACATTCTTATCTTGCTTCTTGTATGAATTTGGCATTTCAATTCATCTTAATCCTCCTTTCTTTCTGATTTTTTTTTTGTTCATTTGTTTTGACAGTGATAAGAGCAAAGATATCTGGAGAGAAGATTGTGTCGCCTAGCAACAGCTCCTCACCTTACATGAAAATGATCCAGTATGAAATCAAAATGATCAAGGTGAGATCTCTGGACAGCAGTAAGTGCTGCTGCTGCTGCAGACATACATCATGCACGTTTTACTGTTTATGCTGCTGCTCATAGCTGTGTGGGTTCAGTTCAAATGTGAAATGTGTCTGTGGTTGACAACATTCACATACACAAGAAAAAGTCTATTTAAATAACAAATAACATTATGAAATGTATCAAACTGTATATATTTTTTCTTAATTTACAGACAGTTTTATTTCTCATTTTAGAGTGACTTCACATCTGTTCACTTGACTCAGGGTGCTGTATTTTAATTATCACAACAGTTCTAGTCCTGTAATTATTCCTGCTTATATTACTGCTAAATATGTACTTTTATTATTTCATTAATATTACACTTACAACTTTCCTTTTTTTCGTTCCCGTGTCCAGATGTTTAAAGGTTTTGACAAGGCAAAGGACATCCAGTATGTGTACACTCCAGTCTTCTCCTCACTGTGTGGCGTCAAACTGGACTCCAACAATAAAGCGGGGTATCTGCTCTCAGGTACAATATGTAATGTTCCTTTTTTATATTGCGCTTTCAGAAAGTCTAACAGAAGGCAATGCCACATCAATGTAACGTCTGATTGGTAGATCAGTGTTCTTTTCAGTAGGAATATAATATAGAGTGATAGTGGCCCAAATAGCTACTCTTCTTTTGAGAACGTGTTCGACACCTTGTGAAGATTTAGATGAAAAGATCGATACCACTCTCGTGTCTTTACGGTAAAAATGAGACCACAGCCAGCAGCCAGTTAGCGTAGCTTAGCATAAAGACTGGAAATTGGGAGAAACAGCTGGCATGGCTCTGTCCAAAGGTAACACAATCTGTATGCTAGTATCTCTAAATCTCACCAATGAACACCTTATATCTCAGTTGTTTAATCTGTACAAAAAGTGGTTTCCCCCTTATCTGTGTCCATCTTATCACAGTAACTCTTGGCAAGGAAGAAAATATATGTATGTATATTTCTAAACTATTTCTTTAACAAGCAGATGTGTTTTAAACATTGTGATGCCAGTTAGTTGCATTTACAATCATATTCCCTTAACCCAAATTCTATTAGCAGTAAACTAATGTTTACTATTAACGTTTTTGTACTTTTTATAATCTATAAGGATGTTATCTACAGCAACATGACTTGATTTGCTGAATGCATGATGAAATTTTCAATGGCCATGTTGTGATGTCACTAAACAGGAGGTATGTGGAGCGATGGGAGAATCACTATCGGTCAATGTGACCTCGTAGAGTCCTGGGACAACTTGTCACTGTCACAAAAGAAGAATCTGAACTACAGATACCAGATGGGCTGTGAATGCAGAGTAAGGACAGTTCATTCTCTGTTTGTACATATTTATCTTTCGTTCCACTCATCCAACTGTCTTAGAAATGCCTCAAGAAACAAACCAAAGTTGACATTCAAAAAAAGACAATGCCTTCCATCTCTCTCGTGTTGTGTGATGTTTTTGTGTGTCTCTAAAGGTCACTCCAATTTTCTTGCAACAACCATAAAATGTTATTATTCATAACACAGGGGAGGCAAACTACAGGAACAAACAATAAGACGAGCGAGTGAGTGAACAAATGAATCAAAAACTCTTCTCTCCTCAGATCAACACCTGTTACACAGTGCCATGTGCGTCAACAGGAGAAAACGAGTGCTTGTGGACTGACTGGCTGCTGGATAACAGCCTAAATGGGGAGCAGGCTCGGCAGTATGCCTGTATCCGCCGCTCTGACACAACCTGTAGCTGGTACCGGGGTGGACCTCCACCTGAGAAAGACTTCCTGGACATGACTGACCCTTGACCTGTAATTCTGAAATCAAATTTGACTCCATTTCACTCCTGCAAAGTCAAACATTTCCTGCTTTTTGCTTATGTAGCTCAAATTTGGCGTGCAAAGTAGCAACTGATTTCATTGAAAAAAATTGACAGATTTTTACGTTTTTAAGTTGAGTTAAGTTACATTTGAGTTTAACCCAACTTTGAGCTCCTGTTCGCAGAGTTCAGGTGGTTGCTACAGCAATGCTAGGGTCATTTCTATAGAGGGCAGGGGGCTTTCAACATTCCTCTGACTCATTTTTCTCGCTCTCACACAATCCACTTCACTTTCTGTTTGTCACAGAATAAGAACAACAGCAGACCATCCACTGCAAATTATTCACCCCAGAGTGAATCCTTTCTTTGTTTCCGATGGCCTGTAATATGCATAACCTCGACAAATACTGACAACCTCATTTTTGTTTATGCATAACTTACTATAGGTTATGTAGTTATTGAGGCTATGCATTTACTGAGAGAAATTTAAGGAAGTTGTAACATTTACTGAGGAAAATAGTAGAAAAAAAGCTGCCAACTTCTTCCACAAAGTGTACTTTACATAATGTAAACATTTCCTCTGTAGCACTGCCACCTTTTTCCACACATATACTGGTGTTGATTTTATATATTATCAAATAACTGTCCCATGCAAATGAAAATGCACTGTATATATATCAAACAAAGCAGCACCGGACATTCCCTAATTCATTATATCTTGACAAAATCTGACATATTAATTATATATGACCATAATTCTTGTACATCTAAATCATCACAGTTTATACTCTCAAATTACTGAGAATGTAAATATTGTACTTCAGTAAGAATTAACATTTTAAAAGCTAACCGGATCTTGTCTTATAGCATAGGAGCATCTTGTGGTTTTGTGTGTTTAGTTTCCTCGTTTGAACTCCGTACTCTTTCCTGTGCCAAAAATCTAATCCAGCGCTTTAACAACAGCACTGCCACCTGTAGACGCCAAGCCACCTCTCCTTAGAGGAAATGATGTAACAGGACAAGGTTCAATTCCCTTTTTCTTAACTCCTTAAAAACAGGAAGTGGATTCTCCTCAAGAAAAGATAGTAAAAACTTTGGCACAAGACGTTAACCAACAAGAAGAGAAATAACTGATATTCATGGATGAGTTCTAATTAGTGATTTAATTGTTGTTTTATAGGCATTATGTAATATAATGACTCAACATTAATTAAAAGACCCAAATCTGAATTGACCCCTGTCTTGTTACTGGACTACTTCACTGAAGTCATACAGCTTAAAATGAATTATCACTTTCTATCTTCATGCATGAGCCACATTCAACAATAAAATATTTAAATTCAACTGAACAAGCCAGTAATTTGCCGGACACGTTTGAAATATACCATTTTGAAATATGTTTCTCATTAAATACAGACTTTCATGGGTGATATGATAATAATGCATAACAACTGTATGGCTTTAGTGAAGCATTATCAAACAATTTCATGTTTGTTTTATACTGAAAGAATTGTTTGGGTTTGTATTTATGTCTGTGTTTCTGTCTAAATAGAGTTTTCTATTTCCATGTACCAAAAAAGATTGTATATAAAATGTCTCAATGAAAAAGTGTGACTCTGCCTCTTTTATTGCTCTTCAATAACCCCAAATGTTAGAAAATAAAACAGGACTTCAATGAGACCTCTGGGGTGACATTAATGTTGACAAAGATTAAACTGTTGAATGGATTTCTCTGAGACTGCAAAGGGGTTTTTCTGCTACAAAATATATCTAACAACCAATAAAGTTTAAGCACAGTTCTTAATGAAAACGCAGAGACCTCATCTCTAAACTACGCAGGAGCTCATAAACACTCTAGTGAATATGGTTAGTAAATGCATGAAGCAGATAAGCAAGCACCTTTTTCATGACATTTATATAGAGTATTGATTATAAACTTATTTTATATTCGATAAGATGCTGCTGGTAGAGAACATTTCACTGCCCCGAGACAAACAGTTCAACCACTAAATACTCAGCGATATAAATATCGAGATCTCAAAATTATCACTGGAGACATTTTATTGATAGTGTTTTGGAGGTGTGAGTTTGCTGCAGGGTTACTGACAATTTACGATGTTTAAAGAGAAAAAGAATATCTTACCATGTCTCTATAGTTGGGGTAGAAAGTCTGATCAATAAGAGGGAACTTATCTGAACCCAGCCTCTTCTGATTATTGATCAGCTGGGAAAACTGGTTCAAAGGAGAAAAAAGAGAAAAAGAGCAATACAATATCAACTGCAATTTAAACACAGGCTGAATGAGTTGTTTTACAACATACAGAACAGTCACATCATTAGTACAGTAATAATCAGCGTCAGCATAGTGTTTTTAAACTGTGCTTGGAGCCACAGAAACTCACATCAGAAACTAAAATATAAATTAGGTTATTTGCAGCAAAAACATCATTCCACACATATGTGATGTACAGTATAGTGAATAAATACTTGTCGGAGTGTAAATGAGTTTTGCTGGAATTGCTTACAGCCCAAGGTTTGTCGCAGAGGTTGTAGATGGAGTCCAGAGAGTTGACTGAAGGGACACCGGCATACTGCAGACCGATGATCAAGTTCCTAAAATCCTCGTTCTGGGCCATGCTAAAAGCATGCTGGCGCACCAAGACAAAGTCGGGCCTGAAAGACCTGGAGCGAGAGCAGCAGAGGGAATAAAAAAGAAATAAAGACGGTTGAAATAAGACGTCACGAAATGTATCGTTTTACTGTACTTTGCTTACATACGTATTTTTTTTCACACAGCTTGTGTTGTTAGAAGAGGTGTAAATAATTGATTACACAGTGTCAGGTAAAAGGGTCAAAGCCTGGTTATTTGATAAAAAACAGACATGTTCGTATGACAGATGTCACTGACCTGCATTTTTGCATGAAAGAAAGAAGAGAAGGGCTGGCATTAGAGGAAAAAACCCACAAAGCCACAAGTGAAAGATTTTTTTAATATTTGTATCTTCCACTGAGGTTGTTGTGACAGTGAGGGAATAAGTCTGTCCGCCCACATAAAGTATTAAAATTGTATTAAGAAGACAATAGGGTGTATATCTCTCATCTTAGAACAGATCATCATCTGTAAAGGATTCGTAAGAACTCTTGGAAGGCTAAATCAATTTTCCTGGCATGCTAAAAACATAAAGAAATTTGATGACATGGAGCTTAAGGGAGTTATGGATATTACATTTATTTTCACATTATATATAAATAAAATGACACAACTATTTAAAGCTAATCTTAAATCTATGACATGAATAGTATCATTCATGAAGGACATTTAATAAACAAGTGTGTCTAGTTTCACATGGACCTTTGCTCTAAAATGTGGTAAAAAACACAGCTTAACGACACTTCAATAGTGGTCAAAGCCTTGTTGTTGTGTTTCAGCTCAGATTTGAAACGAGGTCATGTCCTCCCTCGTCTGCAAACAGCAAGAGATGAATTTTGCTTCGGTTGGACCTCACCTTGGATGATGTCCGCTATTTCTAAATAGACAGAGAGCTGGAGATCTGGGACACTTCTGAGACTCATCAAAATGGTAGAGAACTGAATGCTGACCATGACCCCTTCATATTTTAATGCATTACTTACTAGGACAGTAAGCAGATAAATAGAGATTAAAAAAAACAAAAAACAGTCACGGTTGTACATCAAAGTGTCTCTCAGGAAGGATAATTAAATTAGCCTTTGGATAATTTTTAAACCTGGTTTCCAGATGATCACTGCTACTCTTTTATTTAAATGTTAGACTGGTTTCAAGTAAAGTAAATAGTAAAATAGAAAACTGGCTGTGCACCATGCGAGGTAGCAGTGAGCACATCGATATTTAAAGCATTAACACTAAGTCTTGTTTTGAGTATTGATACTAGTAGGATCGATACAAAAAACAAGATCAGTCTGTCATTACAGCAAGTTCTTCTTTGTTGCATTTGCTCCTCTGCTGCTGCCTGGTTGCAATCTGCAATCTCACTGCTAAATGCTACTAAATTCTACACACTGCACCTTTAACAGAGAATATTTGATTGAAAAATCATGGTGGTCATTGTAATCAGAAGTAGTCTACTAATAATCTTTTTACCCCAAATAATGACACATTGTCCTCCTGTACATGATAGTACATTAGAATACAGTCCTTCCAAAGAAGAACAAGAGACAAAACATCATATTTACATTCAGGTAACATAGCCCTCTAGCTGCTGCAGAAAATATGACGGCATCAAAGAAGGAAGTCAGTGGCTGTATCACAGATTGGTGAGGGAGTTGGGGTGGATGGGTCAACAAAACACAGGAGGCGGTTGTTCATTTCCCGTTTCCTATTGACAGTAAGTGTTGTTTTTATAAACATGACCATGATTGGACCATAACTTTAACCGTATGTTTATTGCTGTAACCATGACAACGTGATCTATTAAGAAGAATCTGGCCATCGAAGAAAATGGGAAAAAAAATACACAATAATAGGTTCCAAGTTTTGTGTTTTATGATCCATTGCAATTTTGTAGGATTCGTATGAACTTTTTTACATTTTCCATTAAAATCTCCACCTTACATCAAAGCCTCCATAAAAAAAACCCCTAAAAAACCACAGCTCTGGAGCTCACAGAGGAAATTAGTGACCAGAGGGATGAAGGCAAAAACAATTTTCAGAGCAGTTCAGCTCAGTGAAAGGTTGATGGTGATAGGCCATGACTCCTGTTATTTTACCCTTTTGTTTCTGAATGTGCGTATGACAGAGAGGGAATGTGAGGAAAAACACAGAAAGAGAGGGGAGAGGTGTGAGAAAAGAGACAGAGAGAAAAAAAAACACAGAGTAAAAGAGATGTAGAGAGGAGTGAGAAAAATGAGACAGAGGGAGAGAGAAAAATCTGGCTCAGTGTGAACACCACCAGCTCGTCATGCACCAAGAATACTAATCAGACACTCCAAGAAACTAAAAAAGACTCTGGTGGAGAGGACATGGCAATTAATGTGACTGTAATCTCTTCATTACTGACAGTGGGCTGTCGAGATCAGAATGGGCAGAACAGACTCTCATTTTAGCTGCTCAAATCAGTGTTGCCAGCAACGCCACGGTCATCTTAACTAGCCTTCACTTTGTTTTCACTTTTCCGGAAACAAATATAAGAAAAAGACGTCAGAGTCTAAAGTCATGTTAGTGGTTAGTGTGAGGCTGTACTCAATAGGTGTTGTGTTTACCATGTTCATTGTCACATTTGATAATTAGCACGGAACACAAAGTTCCTATGATCTATGGATGGGGTCCATCTGCAGTCATCCATCCTTCTTAATTAAATACTTATCAGGGTCACAGAGGGTTGGAGCCTATCTCAGCTGACATTTGGTGAAATTAACTTCATCACAGGGCTAACACACATAGAGGAAAACGACCATTCACAGCCGGGTTCAACCTAGATTTTGTTAAATAATGTTTTAAATTGTAGATATCATCATCATTAGGAGTCATTAGGAGTGACAAGTTCAGGGTCGAGAAAAGATTACATCTTCTTTAGGGTGAAGGTTACTTAGCAACATTCAGACTCAGAGCACTTAGCAAAATCACTGCTTTGACTTGAAATCAATGGACACGGTGCAATTACAGAGACAAATGTAGATAGTTAAAAACTGGAATGAACTCAACAACAAGACAGACTGAGAATTATGTCGGGAACTCATTAATCTTCTCCACAGCCAGTTTATGTTTGGGCGAGACTTACGCCATGATGTAACTTTGGATGTCTACGTTTCGAGGAGCTCAGAAGAGGCATGTCGTAAAATAATCGTGCTTCTGCAGACACAACACTGTCAGGACAGTTGAATGTGAATCATTATGTCTACTGCAATAAATCCAAGTTTCCCTGAATCCAGGCTATCTCAGGCAGCGGCCACTGTGTGTTTGTGTGTAAGCATGTGCGGACCAACCCCTCATAAAGCATATTTACAGGGCAGAGATGTTGATGTCAGATGTCAGACTGAGGCTGGCTTCTTCATTTCCTGTTGGCTTTGTTGGTCGGTGAGCAATGGGATTTACAGTCTTGCTTAATCACTGGCAGTTTTTAGCTGTGACACTGGTGTCAGTGTGGTCTGTGGTGTGTGAGTAGGTCTCTGCAATTGTCTGGTTTACTGTACGTTCACATGTTTGTATGCAGATCTACTGTGCCAGTCAGTGGGTAATGGTTGTGGTCATACGCCTCTGCTCTTTTTCCACTGATCAGAACTTGCAATAAACAAGTGTATTTATTATTTCCTGGAGTCTTCTGAGGTTTTTCTGCAGAAAAGTCTTTGGATCATCATTAACTGATGCACAAACATGGTACAGCAGCATTATGCCAGGGTTTGATGTATTTGCTTTCATGCTTTTCTTTTGAGGGTCAAATGTGTGTTATATTATTATATAATTTCTTGGTTGCATTCTGGGATTGTAAAACAGTTAATACAAGCACTAAACTGAGCTTTTAATATTGATATCCATGTTTTTTAAAAATAATTGTTAGGAACAGATCTGTCCCTCAGGGTGCAACCCAAAAAGGTTTATTCACATAGTAAAAATACAAAATATGATACAAAGAAGAACAGAAAGAACAGAAGAAGGAAATAGTTGAAACACTGAAGTGTTAATAGTGGTGTCCAACAATAAATTCAACACCACAAATGCACTTTATGTCAAGTGTATTTCTCAATTTAAAACAGTAAAAGAGTAAATCGTTAAAACTCCAGAGAGTGTGATGTTCTTTGTGTGGGTATTTCTGAAGTGGGTTTTATATTTCCAGTCAGGGAATGGACCAAGTGAAAAGATGAAGTGAGTGAGGTTTTGTATTTATTGGTTGTATTGAGGTTTGCACCATTGAGACCATACTATTGAGCTTTTATACCTTTTGTGTCCTTGCAATAAATCAAATTGGTCTCCAAAACAGAAACGTGTTTGTAAGGACAGAGAGTTTTTTCCTGCTGAAGTGTCAGGGGATAACGTCTGTCTGAGTGGTTAACAGGTGAGATTGGATTTGTTTGTTTTTTGGGTTGTAATTTGGGAAATAATCTTATTTACAAAAGATTATGGTCAAAGAATGGTATAAAACTAGGATCTGAAGTTTGGGAAGAATGGTTTGACTCCAACATAAAGTGAGTTTGACCTTCTCTAAATGTGAATGTGTATCAGTGTGCGGTACTAACCTGACCACTCTGGTCCCACCCCTGATGACCTGCATGTCCACGTTACAGGTGCCATTTGAATGTGAGACGAGGTTGACCTCTGAGAACTCAGCCTACGATGATGGAAAGAGGACACAATACAGTTTCATCAGCTTTACACATTAAGTCTTAATACAGAAGTGATGAAACATAATAGTAAATGTTGCAGACAATTGAACCGCTTAATGGATCCTTGTGCTTTAAATAAAACCATAAATTCATTTACAAGAAGCAGAATAGCAGATGATTACAGTTTTAGTAGTCGAGGTTATTGTGCAAGATAAGGTGTATTATTTCAGAATTACTGTTATTTTCATACCGCGCACATCCTACTTTTTTTGTCATTTGAATTGATGACTTCTACTGGGAGCAAAACAAACTGTAAATAAACACTGGACTACTTTTTCCTCTTTAAACAAACCACCTTTGCAGATGCAGTGTAAGGGGAAGACAATATGTAATATAAACAAATTAATTTATTTCAGAAACCACAGAAACCACATAGTTATTCTAGTAAAATAATGCCTGCACACATAGTGAGTATTTCTTTGTGACTCATAGATGCCTGCTCCCGTCTCCTCTAGTGTCTATTTCTGTTCCTGTGGCTGAGGTTATAATTTAACTGTCAACATCTATTAGGTGTGAAACTGTGTGAAACCCCACAGAATGCAGTAACCAAGTATTACAAAATGGTTTGCCCGGTTAGGTGGTTCAACCAATGTGAAACCAAAATGTCACAAGTTGTTAACATACAATTTAACTATGTACAGTGACTCCAACATGATATCAAGGTATTGGTGTAATTTTACATTTGAAGTACTGGTGGTTTTGAAAGTGTGGTTATACAAAATACAGCACAAAAGTCATTTTAGCTGATGATGAAAATGACTTTACAATTTCTTTGAGGGTTGCAAACCACCGTAACACCATTTCCTGACCAAGATAACAGTTTTGTAAATCTTTGTGTATAATAAAGCCTACAGGAAGAGTCTGGAGCCATGCTAGCAGCTCTTAGGTGCTTTGAGCTACTAATATGCTTACAGTGACAATAACATGTTGATGTTTAGCAGATAATGCTAAAGTTCACAATGTTACTTTAGCTTGTTAACATGATATTATTTGCTAATTAGTACTAAGAACAGCTGAGACTGATGGGAATGTCAATAGTTTTGCTGATATTTGGTCATAAACGAGTACCAAGCAAACACTGAACTGATGATACTGCAAAAATTCAGTTTTAAGTTGTTTTAGTTTTCCAATCCATCCAAACAAAATATGTATATTACATGGTGGCACTAGAGTAAATATCAGGGGTTCATTAGGATTCATCCTCTGGGGACCATAAATAAATCCTTCCTGTAGGTGTTGAGATATTTCACTGAATAAGTGAAACCTTTGACCTGCTGGTACTACATCAAAAGTCAGGGGATCAGCAATCCCATGGGATTTATCCTGTGGGGACCAATGAATATCTGTACAAAGGCAGTTCATCCAGTAGTCGTGGAGATATTTCAGTTTGTATCGAACATTGGTCCTGCTCACCTTTCACACTAGCACACACAAGGAGAGACACTAGGTTAAGTAGGACTGCTATACACACATTACCGGTGTGACACATTTACACATTTTCTTCCTCAGCTTCTCTCTAGAAATGCATACATTTACACATTTTCTTCCTCAGCTTCTCTCTAGAAATGCATAGCTTGCTGTATAAAGTGTTCTTTGTTTTTACTCGAAAATGTGCTATTTCTCAGCCTTTCGACAAGAACTTGAGGTGTGTGAAAGCATTTCCATGTCTAAGGTGAATATGGTGTCAATTCACTTTCAGCTCTGGTCTGATCCCTATCAACTTTTTTAGAAATGATTCTGCAGTATCGCAGGTCTATAAAATCAATAAGATACCTGCTCCACTTTGATGTCGTAGTCTCCAAGGATCTTCTTTCCCCGAAACACTTTGGCCCTGGAAGAGACGAGGATAGAGGACATTGAGTTTGTCATTTGTTCAATCTCAGTTGTCTATGCTGCCCTCTACTGGATATCACACTCCATGTGGAACAAATGAGAGAAAGAAAATGGATGCCTGCTTCTGCACTTTTAATGGCCAAACTTTCTCTGCTGCAGGAGATTTATATTGTAATCAGCTTTTTTTAAAACAGCTTCAAAGGATTCAGCACATCAGTGAAGCCATTTCAGTGGTTGGTAACATTGAATTCTGGTTAGGACTGCAATCCTGCTGCAATATTAAATGCTGTGTTATAGTTTGAATGATGAACGTGTCCAGTAATCGTGTGGTTTAATGTTGACTTCTTAATATCTCGGCTGACACTTGCTCAAGAGTGATGTAGAAATAGATACAAGTAAACACACAGAGGCAGACAGATGGAGAGAAGACAGACAAAGATAGACCAGAGGAGAGGACGAGATGAGCAGGGAGGCACCGGCTGCCAGCCAACACACAACAGACAAAATGCTCCGGACGTCTCATGTTACACAACACTGTAAATGGATCATAGATGGTTTACAATGCGTCCATCAACAATCCACATACTGAGGATTAATAAGGCAATGACCCAGAGCACAAACAATAAAGAGTTAACATATTTTTAAAGTATCAAACCTTCAGAAACCTTTTTTCCCCTCTTCATTTTTCATTTTTTCTCATTTTTCCTTTCCATGTTTAGTTTGTGAAATGTAATGTCTAACTCCGTTCATGTCGACAGGTCCTTGAGCCCCCTTAAATCCTCCATTAAAATCATTTATCCCCACCAAAAAGCATGCCAGTTTATGTGCCATGATATGACATTAATTTTATGTGTGCTCATAGTTCCTGTCTGTGCCAATTAAATTAAAAATGTATGTCAGAGTTCTTACATATAACCACGTAGGACCTTGTGTAGCACAGCATGAAGGCATCTGGCTTATTAGTCTGGTTCATTAAAATCGGACCATCTGTGAGAGACACACACGATGCCGTAAGTCCCAGCAATCAATAACTAAGGCAGCAAAATTAGTGACCTTAGAATTACAGCAGTCTGGAAGATGCAGTGCTCTTGGTTAGTGCGTGTGTAACCACTGGCTGTTGCTTGAACACACTTATGTTGCCATGATGACACCCAAATATCCACTACTGAAACCTCTCCTAGATCATTAAAAACAAACAGCACCATCATCTCTCGGACTGAAAAATGCTCATCACTCCCTGCTGCTAATTAAGAAGTTACATTAAAGGCGAAAATATTTCCAAATCAATCCTATTGCCATTGAATGGTTATAAAGAGGCTCCACATTCAGCATGTACTCAGTATCTGGGCAAAACAACACATAGGCATGGGACAACACAACACAGGGAGTGTTCTCCAGCAAGGCTACTAATGTAACTTCCTCATTTAATTTCATCAAACAGCATACTATCGCTTCTGTACAGCTGGTTGATAGATGTTGGTTGGTTATGAAACAACAACAACAACAAATAAACAAACAACCTCTATATATAATTTTATGGGATAACAAACATCTTAAAGGCTGCATTTTTTGGTCATTTGGGGGCAGCAGAACAAGCTGTAAACACAACTCTGACATATTATCAGAGCCAGAACCAGAGCGTCACAGAGCCAGAGAGCGTCTGCAGGATTAAGGAGGCATTTTAAGGGCTGCACACAATGGCCCAGGTATAACTCGTGCACACTTCCACTGTCTTATTTTCTTCAGTGGAAACAGTTCACTTGTGCAGTTGAAAATTAGGATTGTTGAGAGTCATCAATGAGCTAAACAATGGAGCTTAGGTGACCTGAGTGGGCTCAGGCTCAGTTCTCTATGGGTCTGTGGTAACTGTGGTTGCATTACACACAGTCATCTGATCCATTTATGATGCATAAATATCGATTATTGCAGCTTTAATATGAAGTTCAAGTAAATTGTATTGACCTGCAGTGCACAGTGCTCCGTGTAACCTGATTCACATCTCCTATAGCATGGAAGCCAGACTGCTGGGAGGTAACAACCTCTGATCAGCACCTCTACCATCCTGCTCAGTGTTCAAACAATGTAAGACACAAATAATCTTGTTTGATCTGCAGGATCCATGTCACACTATCGAGGAAGATGCTCTGAATTGAAAAAAAGTAGCACTTCAGCAACAAGCTCTGCCGAGTGCCAACACAAATTTACAATTGCTTTTACCCTCAGGCCCAACTTCCACCCCACTTAGTGTTATGGATGTGGAAATTGAGATGTTTTCTCTATTTTTAATCTCTCTTTCTTTTTTCCGTTGTTACAGCCTCACCGGACAGCTAACATGGCTAAAGTTTTCAGTCCTTTTAGGCTAAAGGATGCCACACATATATCATCTCTGACAGGTCACCCCTGCAGTTTCTTGTATTCAATTTGTAGCCCACACTAGTGTCTTATAATAAGACTTCAAGTAATGAAAGTCAGCAATGTTCCCTTCACCCAGGACAGTTTTGGCACACAATCTGATAAGGACGAGGCCTTACATCTTTAACACGTAAGTATAATTACATTTTTTTCTCTCTCGCCACGGCATCATTGAGCAAGTACGACTATTTTAAGAAGGAGAGAGTCGATACATGCTGAGAGACACCCACACGTTCTGTTAGAGTAGACTTAAAGTAGAGTACACATCATTGTGTGTAAAATAAATAAATAAAGGGCAGGTATTCACATGGTAGGTGTAAGAGTAAGAGTGAAAATAAAGTGTAGAAGCAAGCATAAATTCAAGCATGGTTTAAATTGATTTTTAGGAAGGAGCCAAATACATTTTGGTGGCAACACCAGCCCCCCAAACTGTGTGTTGAAAAGATTGCAGGCAATATAATTTTTATGTAATCCCAAATTGCCAAAGCATTTTGATAGAAAGTGGAAATCGTTGACGTTTCTATAGTAACTGCTGCAGATCTATTGATTTACTCTGCATTGTGTGGTTGATATTAAGATTTAGAGCTCACTTTAGCTATTATCCAACTGCAGCTAAAAATACAGTAACCTGGAGTGCAGTGTGGCAAGCTGGTCGGAGAGATAAAGTCTCTTTAATTTATGAGGTTCAAGCGGACACATCTGAGCAATGGAGATGGGTTAAGTTCTGGGAATAATAAATACTAACTTAGCAGCATGTGGCAGATACCAGTTACAAATTGTTCTGGATAAAGTGAACCAGCAACTCGACTAACATTTGACCTGTTCACCATGTTACCATGCCATTCTGTAAAGCTTTATAGCACCTTGTATATTAGTTAGTTACAGCTTAGCAACAGCTAGGATGCAAAAGGATGCAGCTGAAAACAACATGACCAAAGGCTCTGTGCTGGGATGAATTCAACAGCTGAGCCCTGTCGACTCCATTTTTATTTCAGGGTCATTTGATGCGATCCCTCTTTCATTATTCATCTGCAAGGTCCAAGAGGCTGAGACAGCTACACAGTCTGGTATAAAATGTAGCCTTTCAAACCAATGCATGGCAATGACAGAGAGAAAAAGATGACAAAGAAAATAAGAGACAATAAAGTGTTGCAAATTATGGTCATGTACATTAAACATAACAAAGATAATGTGTACTAGCTGCAGTGTAAGCCACTGAATATTGTAGCCATTGCTTAATAACCATTCATTCATCCATTTTCCATATCTGCTTATCCTTTCAGTGTTGCGGGGAGCTGGAGCTGATCTCAGTTTGACATTGGGTAGGAGAGAGGCTGTCGCCAGGCTGACACTTAGTGACAAGCAACCATTCATGCTCACATTTGCACCTATGGGTAATTTAGAGTCACCAATTAACCTCCATGTCCTTCTTGCTGTGAGGGTACAGTGCTAACCACTTCACCACCATGCATATTTATCAAGATATCATATTCTAGTTTGAACCATAATGTACTTTCATTTGGTTTCACTTTTTCCACCTCCACTGGTTCCACTACAGATGTTTAATTTAAGAGTCATCAAATGGTCAGAATTAGCCCAAGAAATATCCCCCTGAAGCTGTTTTACATGGATTGAGGTCATGTACTGTACAGTGAGCGGCACTGACACACATTATGACAGCCGATGTTCCTTCTCCCTCTCTTGCCTATCAGAAGTTAATTCCCACTTTCCCTTTAAATGCATATTATTTTTCCACCCATCTGTTCTTCTGTCCCCTCTGTGGTTATCTTGATCGATTCAATGCAAAGACACATTATGTATGCATACACATGAACCATGCATGATAAGTGACTGCAGTTTAATGGGTTTGGTGAGTGATTGTGCAAAGGCAGATTGTGTTGCTATTGTATCTAGTGTGTCAGATGATTTAAATACAATATGCATAACTGTTTCTTATTAATCACCCGAAAATAAGAACCATTAGGTTTTTAAAAAAATATTATTTATTAACGGACTACAGAGTGTATCTACAGAGTGTGATGTGGTGAAAACAGCCATGTTTCCAGTGGCCAGTGGCTTTAGATAGGCCCTGTGTTTTTTCAAGCATTTCACAGCCAGTGTAGTTTCCTTTACACTAGGAAGAAGAGGGTGAAATGCTGTGTTTCCAGTTAACAACAACATCGCTAGACGGCATTAAATCCTACACAAACATCTTATAGCACACCTGAAAAAATCTTATTCAGTGTGAGGAGGAATCCAGAGAAATATGAGAAGATATGGGGCTCTTTTCTACCATCATTACATCACTTTAATTAGTGGGTCAGTATAGAAACTATTCTATCTACCAAACTTTTTTGATTCTAATAGATTCTATTCTATTATTTTGGACCTCATACAGCAATTGATTGTGTTTTAATTTGCTTTTTGGATGTAACCAAGGGTGAATTCTTTAATTGTGTATTTTTACTGTACCAGGACTTGAGGGTGGGGGCTGGTGAAGGGTACGTTTGTTCCTTCCTCTTTTTCTTGTGTAACTAGACATATTAAAATGGCTTCAATACTACCTACACATTGGTCCTTTAAAAAGTAATCGATATATTAGTCCCTGCTACCAGTGTGTTGACATAATTTATTCATTTAACTCAAATAAAACACAACTGACTGTGTATCTATGTACCAAGACCACAGTTGAGCTACAGCAAGACTTTGGTCTTGAGGATTGTGGTTCACATAACCCAGACTCCCCCCCGAAAAAAAAACCTATATAAAAAATAACAATCTTCTTTATCTGGCACAGCACAATCACTGTAGCAACACAAGACTATACACGTCCAAGCTTTCTTGCCAGTTGATCCACAAATGGAGTAAAACAAGTGCCTGTCTACAGAGGTGAGAGGGCACAGAGAGTGTTCGAACAGGCCTGTCAGCTCGAGTGCGGTGGGAGAAAGCTGGAGTTTAATTGTTTGGCTAGCTGGCACGCCTGTTAGTGCAGGTGCAGTCAGACAATGTTAGGGCATGAAAATGAGTGAACGCAATAACACCGAGGCTGCAAACTCTGCTGGCTGCAGACTAGGAATTCATTTTCAGTCTCTGTGAAAGATTTCTGACTGTGTGCTGCCGTATACTGTTTTTCAAAGCATCCTTGCGTAAATAATGTCACAGGCAGTGGTGGAAGAAACATTTAGATCATTTAGTTAAATAAGAGTAGAAATGCCCAGTTACAAGTAAAAATCCTGAGTCTTAGCATCAAAATAACAAAATAACCAAAGTACTCATTATGCAGAATGTCACATTTTAGAGATAGACGTTACTAGAGTGAATGAAGGTAAATGTGGTACCTTACTTTCAATACTTTATATATTGCTGTGTAGCTTAATCTTTAATAATATATCATGTTTTATTTTTTGATAATAGATCAGGGTTTTTCAATAAAAATAAATGTAGCTGCTGGTTACTTTCTAGATTTAGATTACTGATACAAAATGAGATTGTTGGATGCAATGTGGCCAGAAGTTAAAAACAGTTAAATCAAATTATGTGATAAATTTCTAAAAAAACAAGTCAGTTGAGTTCAGTCTGATAAACTCAGAGGACGGAAAGCCGAGAGTAAGAAAGCAGCATGCAGAATACTGAAGAAGGCTGGATGGATTTTACCCGGCAACACTAATATTGTACAGGGTGATGACAGACTGACGCAGCCAAACATCACAGGGTTCTTTAAAAAACAAAAGATGTGTAAATACTGTAGGTAACAGTTAATATGAACAAAACTAACAGATCAACATATAAAGACATTCAGAGACAATTCAGAAAATAATTATTTACCTGCTACTGTAATAATCTAATTATCTTCACATAAACATGAATTGACTTGATTTTATTGATCCAGTCTACACTGCTCAGGTTGATGTTTGTCAAAGTCTCATAATACATGTTTTCAGGCTTGTTCTAACACTGTGTCAAGATAAGCCATCCGTCTGACGATGCAGATTAGTTCAAAGGAGCTGCACTGAACGCTCAGACAAACACGAACACACAAACAAAGAATTTAATCAACTTTTCCTCTCCAAATAGATGATCAGTGTTCACTCTGACATTTGTCCTTCAGTGTCTATGGGCACATTATGTGAAAAGAGAAAAAAAAAAATCAGACCCAGAGCTCTGATTGGCTGCGACAACTGAACACGCACAGCATACAAAAAGCTTTAAGTCAGTTAGGCTCATGTGTTCTGCCCTGAGGTGAAGATGTTGCTGAATTATTCAACTGCGGCACAGGAGGCTGTAACACCTCCTTCTGCCATTATCTTCCTTTTGTGTGTGTGTGTGTGTGTGTGTGTGTGTGTGTGTGTGTGTGTGTGTGTGTGAGAGAGAGGGAGAGAAAGAGAGAGAGTGTGAGTGTGTCATGTCAATATGTCTGGCAAAAGCTGCATTTTGTGGCAAATACTGAGTCAAATGTTCAACAAAATAAGAACTCTAGACCATATTTAATAAACAAGTTAGCTGAAATTAATTAATTAAATTCATTAGCCACCCTTAACTTGACTTTTTGGCTTTGGTTTATAGATCAGTTATCAAACATTATAAACAGAATTATCATAAAGACCACAGACCTGCTTTATATGGAAAGTCATTTCCAACCAGTGCTTTAGCACATTTATAATCTTAGTTTATAAAAACATGCTCTATTTCCTGAAAAATAATATTTAAGTCCAGATAATTGATGACAGCATTATCTTGCTGCACACTGGAATCTGACTTGACAGAAATACGTGAGATATAAATTTTATGGTTGTCCAATTCCCCCCAGTTTTTTCTGCATCATTTAACAGATGAGCGGTAGCGATGAAAGCGTGTGTTTGTGTCTATGTGGCACTGGAGGAATCAGTTTGTTTGTGTGGTTTTCTTACATTACTGTGATAAATGACGGCCTACAGGGCAGCCTGTGCTCTCATGTAGACACACATGGATGCTTGTGTATGTGTGGGTTCGAATAGCACAACTGCTTAGCTGAAAAAGGCCTCATCTCTGGAACATCTTGAAAGTAACAGCAGAGTTGATTGTTTCCTGAGGTTTCAATGAATCCTGCCTGCAGACATCAAGAGATTTGTTACTGAACTGTGTGTGCAGTGTGTGTGTGCTAAGCGTGGGTCGGTTTTGTGAGTGTCTGAGAGTGTCATTGTTGTTCCTTGTCCTTGGGAAGTAGGCAGGCGTGACAATCTTTTTTATCTCGTCCCTGTAATTTGACAGCTTTGTTTTTACTTCATGCTGCAGCTTTCTTTGCCTTTCTTTTGTACCTTCTGTTGTTCCTTGCCCACCCTCACTGATTATTAATCAGGGTCTGATGTAGTTTCTCTAACCTTCTCATCCATGTACTCATTTCTCAGAGCAGAAGGACATTTTTTGCTAGTTAAAGTCGATCTGCAGGTAAAGCGTTGTTTTGTTCATCATTAGGGCATTCTAGTTCAGCAACAACTTTTATATTTACAATAATGTGCCAACTATTATGTTGAGCTCTCATTTATGTTTTATGGTTCCTTTGTGCCTCTACAGAGTGGGGGAAAGCAGAGTGGAGTTTATAGTTTATAAAATATAATGAATTATTATAGGTTGAACTACCCAGTAGCATATAAAGCTGTTAAAACTAGCACCACCTTACAAGTAGATCTCGATGCCACAAACTTTACATCAACTTTTCTTTCACAGTCAACTTTGAATGGCAGCTGTCTGCAGCAGCAAATCACCAGAGATGAATCTGTCTAGAGTTTTCAAACCTGCAAACGCAGCATGGCTGGACACGATTCTCATTTCAAATTCACAAAAACACAGAAAAAACATTTCAGCCATAAAAAAGTGGACTTGAAACCATCTGAAACTTTTAGATGGCTAGACTGAAAGTTTGTTCATGGCATCTGGTGGACAAACTGAGGAGGGACTGTTAATGTTATGGCTGTCAGTCCTTAATATTAAGTCAAGTCAAGTCTAATTGATTTCTGTCGTATATTTAAAACAACATGAACTGACCAAAGTGTTTTAGAAACATAGGCACGGGGCAGATCATACAGCAGAGAGCAAGTTAAAATCATTCAGTAATTAACTAACAGAAACATTATGAAAGGTCAACTGGTAGAAATGTAGGTACATTCAAAAGAAGTGGACAGATCTGATGTGTGTTTATCTGAAACTGGAGGGGCATAGTCACCTAATCCCTAACCCCTGAGTGACAGAATTATAAAGATTCAGATTGGTGAGAGGTAGCTGCTTTGCAGACAAACTCTAAAGCTGACAGGGAGGCAATGGAGGGAGGAAAGTACAGGAGAGATATCCTGATTCTTATGAGAATCTGTTACAAATAACAGAAGCATCCTCTGCACATACTGCAGACGTGACAGTGAAGACTGACAAGGAGTTACAGTATTCAAGGTGAGTGGTAATAAAAGCATGGATTTTTCACAATCTTGGAATGATGAGAAGGTTTAACTTTAAGGCTCGCTGTCTCATTACAGAATGTATCTGTCTGTCAAACTGCCTGCTTAGAAATGCCATTTCTAATGCATGTCTATGCACATTTATCCTCTCTGATGTTGCAACACTTTTCCTTTATCGCTCCCATGAAACCTGTACGGCCAATTAGCCATCATTGTTTTCACTCAGACTGAATGCAATTCAGTGTTTGGTTTTTAGTTCACTAATTAGTGGGAGCGACAAAGCCAAACAATTAACAGCAAATATGGGACATGATTGCTCTTTTCAAATTGAGGCTCCTCAGGCAGAAGAAACCAACCTCCCTATTACTGCAAATTGTTGGCTGTGTCAGAAAAGTCAGTATGACTGCGGTGAAACACTCTGATTAGGCCTGTTGTATGTCTTTGTCCTATAATGGAAACTAGAAAAAATGGAAAAATTGAAAAAAAAATCCCAACAATATAGGGCGGTAAAAATTGATTTTCTAATGGATTTTTTCACATTGAGTCTGTAATTAATCATAATTTTCATCATCAACTAAACTGGTGATTTTATTTCTGAATGAGTGCTTAATGTTTCTGTCTATAAAATGTTGGAAAATATGAAAGAAAAAATGTATAGGTTGTGTTTTCTCATTCCTTGTTTTATCCAATCAACAGCCCCAAAGATATTCAAACATGGAAAAGTGTAATAAACTCACATTTGAGGTCCTGAAGCCGCAGAATATTTGGCATTATTGATAGAATTAATGACTTTGCCTATCGAGCCTATAAGTGACTGAAATGACTGATGAATTATCAACACAACAGAATACAATAGTTGGGAGATGTACTCTCCGTTGATCGACTGATCGATAAATTGACTTTCAATTCTATAGCTGATAAATTTTTAGTAAGGAAGATGCACAACAGATGAAATGCAGGTGCAATATTGTCTCATAGCACAACATTTTAACGATGTATATCAATTTTGAGCGGGGTTGAAAGGTTGTATACCAATGATTCAACCAGATGTTGACATTTCTGCCTTTCGGTCCTTAATTTCTGTAGGTTGTTTTTCAGTGGGTTTCATTAGATATAATGTTTATTTCTTTGTCATTTCTGCTTAAAAGTTTCTTTTATCTCTTTCTACAAAAGTGCCTTGTCAGGATACATGTCCCCCAATCTCTGTGGGCTTTTACGATAAATAGAGGTGTGCTTTTAGTTCTGAAGATTGGGCTTTCCACTCTTGCTGAATATTTTATTTATTGACTAAGATGGATATTGAGTTGAAGAGACAACTCATTTCAGTTGGAAAAGCAGTGCATCGATCTAAACAGGTCCTCCTGTGATGGAACAAAACATCTAGAGAGGGAGTGAAAGAGTCAAATTTGAAGTCATAACAGACAGCAATGTATTCCCTCAACAAATGCAGTGGGTGGACAAATTGATCCAGCTGTAGCAGGGTGATGTATAAGTTATAAAGGACTGGGAAGCTGAGCACACAATCTCCAGCAAAAGTTGCTTCTGATCTTTGCAATAAGATGACCAGTCTTGAAATGACAAGCACACACTCAGCCATCACTCAGTGAGTTTAAACTAAGGGAAGAGCTCTTCCTGGTTTAATGGTGAGCAGAGACAGAGTGTTTGTCTGCAGCAAGATGGAGAGCAAATAAATCACTGCAGACAACCTGGCTGTGGCTTGGCACAAATGAGACTTTATGTGCACTACATCCAGATGTCTGTCTAGCTTGTGTCTTTTTTTTTGTTTTGTCCGCTCTCTGTCTGAACACACCTGCTGTCACAGACTATTTTAAATGCACACACAAACGCTGTCTAGTTACAGGAATAGTCAAGAGGGCTATTTCAAGGTTGGATGAGGGTTTGAAAAGTGGTGTCAGTGAAACAGCACTGAAGTTCAGGTCCATAACTGCATTTCCTAGACACTTGAATGAAAACAGGATTTCAGTCACTGGTCAGGTCTTTTAATGTCATTTCTCTGTTTGATGATAAGATTACCCCAGCCCTCTGGGGGCAAACCAAGGCGGTGTAGAAGGAGCAGTGGAGACATATCTTTCTGCACATGGAGTCTGCACATAGTTGGTGGTCATATTTCAGTAGAGAATACTTGTTAAAGAACACAGTTTTCAGTGAGGTGCTGGGATTATTTTGCGTAATTAGGATATTATTTTAGTAGGATTTTAGTTTTCTTTATGGGAGTGTCAGCTTTTTAAGTTTTAGTGACAAAGATCTCAATATCCTGAAGCGAAACTCTGTCTCAATACCTTGAAGTGAGAAAGTTGGAACGACTCTTTAAAGTTTGAAGATTTTTTTTTTATTAAATCAAACCCCATTTTTTAAAAACTATGGTCTAAGGTCTGCATTTTGGGTAGCATAGTGTAGCCAGCGTGTGATTTCATCTCACTGATATCACCCTCAGAGTTACATTAGTTTTAATGCTGACACAAACAAAACATTTCCTAATGCTGCTACTTCACTTTACACTTTTTTTTTTCTTTTTTTTTTTCAAAAATTGCAGGGAGCAATGAAACAAGGAGGATCAACCACAGGGAAGCTGTTAGACGAAGGGCTGCAGGCTGCACACATCCTCCTTCTCAGCAAGGTAACTAACTCCTTCTGGAAAACAACCTCCTGTGTATGCGACATGAAACAAGATTGAGTTTGCTCACAGCATGATGGTAACAGCCAACTTCTTTATTAAAAGAGCTTGTTTGGCTGGAAAACAGCAGTTGTTTCTGTGTCGAATTTGTGACAAAGCGGTAGTTCAATGAGACTTCTGAGACCTGCATGATTAAATGTTACTGTTGCTCAGTTGTACAGGCAAAGCTGCAATAAATACAGAGGCAATGAGCCCTCTACAACCATTGAAAACTGAAATTCACCTAGTGGACATCCAAGGAAATTCTCCATGTTCTGAACTGCATGAACTAATGTAGAGCTGTCATGATGGATTATACATCGACTGCCTCTCTCCCTCTCATATACATATTAACATGTACAAATTAATACAGTATACAATACTACAAACAACTCATCACTTTTTAACTGACACAATCTGCTTGCAAGTCATCATCCCTTCCCTTATTGCTGTGCTTTGTAGAGCATGTACGATGCACTGCTGTGTGTGGTTTCATGGGTGCACGTGCCTATCTGTCCATCGCCCACGCCGCCTATTTGTCGTGACAATGTTTGGAGCGCAGTGTTTAATTTTAGAGGGAGATATAGACCAACAGAGACAGACAGAGAGGACACAGAAACTGCTGATCCACCTACTGGCACTTTGCCTAATAGGGAGAGTCACAAACAAAGTTACAAAGACCAACTGGATGAAAAGGCAGAGCGGAGGAGATCCAGAAAATTATGAATTCACAGCAAGTGCTTTTTGCAATGATTTGTCATTTGTACATGTACTCAGACACTGAGAGGTACATTTACTCTAATTTGTAGTAGTTGTGTTTGAACGGTGATATTTACAGTAGTACTAATATACCAAATAACTTTCTATTTAGTTTGACATTAAATTACGACTATATGAATTTGGCAGGCAGTATTATAAGCCCCCCCCTGTTCAAATATTCATATGCTTAAATGAGGAGTCATAAGTCTGCAGTCTACGACTAGTTCTAGCCTCTTTCAGTTCATTTGTTTTGTTTGTTGTTAGGTTTGTTGAAGGTTTGTTTTGTTGTTAATATTTGTTTCCAGCTGTAACAGACAGCTTTTCAGTGAAATAGCTCGATGAAGCCACTACCTGTCATGCACCACACGGCAGACAGAATACATACATAAACTAACTGGTTACTGGAATATTTAGCAAGTAAGTTTCTGTGTATCTGCTGGGTGTCTAAATAGCCAACTGCTTGCTAATGCTTTACCCATATCAACTTTATTTTGTAGGCCAAAACTTGTTTTAGAGTACTGCCACCTAGTGGCCAAAAAATCCCAACAAAAGGAAACAAACTAAATAATTAAGCTTTTTTTCTCTCTCTCTCTCTCCTTTGTGGATCAAAGTGATCTGTGGCTCAGCAGAAAATGAACATTTAAGCATCTGGACAAACAAAATCTTTTTCATATTTTTTCAGTTTTTGCTGATAATGGGCACAAGAGCTTTGTTGGCAGAGTCTGGTGCAATATGAAGAAGTGGTTGGAACAAGATAATGTTTCATATTATCCTGTGGAGCTGGGGCAGGCATCCAATAATGCCTGACGACACCAGCTCTCCATCTTTAGAAGGAGCAGACAATTTCATAATGGGCCGTGTGGGGAGTCCAGTTGGCTTTGCCTCAGAGAAAACGTGTTTTTATCAAGAAGGTGCATGGTCTTATTTCAAATGTGCTTAAATGTTGCTTTTTAAATTAGATGATTTAGGTGATACTGAAGTTCCTGTTAGCACGTTCATTCAAAAAGAAATTCTGAGCAGTCAGATGATTATTTCAGGATGGTAAATAACAACAATAACTTTAAACTGTACTTTTTTTCTTGTTTGTATTTTGGCACATTTACAGTACATGCTCACAATCACGCTACAATTGAAAATACTGTATGTCATCTGTTTGTTTAAGTTGTTAGTACTGCACACTAAATCAATGCAAACTTTGCCTCAGTCACATTTACACATCACCTTTTAAAGGCATTCAAACCTATTGTTTGAATTGTTTCATATAACCGTTGAATCAAGTCAAAGGAAATGGATGTTTCTCCATCTCTACAAAGATTGCATGCTTTCACTGAAATGGTTTGATGCAACTCATATTCACCTGAATCACTACACGAACGTTGGCACAAAGAAGTTTGTTGGGTGCTACAGCGCAAAACAACCAACCCTAAACCAAATGACCAAAATGAAAAGTGATATCGCATTAGTCATTTGCATTACCAGCTTTGTACCTGCACAAAAATGGGGCTGCAATTTAAAGTTATTATGTGTGTTATCTTCATGTCCTGTTTTCATCTCTCATTCTGTATCACTACATCTAAAACAAACAACAAAAACACTCAGATATCCTGCGCTGCTGAGACAAACATTACACTCCAAAGTAAAAGATATCGATGTACTCCAGTGCCACTCATACCTTGTACTAAAAGAAAACATAGTGATGAAAGCTTTGGCAATTTACTGCTCTGATGCACAGAATGCTATCAGATCTAAGTCGTTCTTGGGTATTGTCAGGAGGCCAGGCTTTTAACTAGCCTGTTCATTTTCCAGTCGATACCTCAATTACTGTTTTCCAGAAGTAAGACTGAGGCCCGGTTGAATTTGAGTGAAAACCTCGCCAACTAGAGACACAAGGAGAAGCTCTGGCTCTGGATGAGCAGACAAAAAGCTTTTAAAGTAAGCATACATTAGCATAACGTTATAAGAAAAAATGAATTTAATTCAAGAGTCTAATTAAAAAGTGTTTCTGTAGCATAAGTGTAGTATTGTTAAACCTAGTTGGCTTTAATCAGCTGCTGGCAGGAGTCTGCTTCGTACTTTTCTTGTAAGTGAATTGGTTCGAGCTTAACCTCTGACAGCCTGTCTCTTATTTAAATTCACTCATTTAGTTTGGCTCTAAGGAAGAAGCTGCATTACTAGCATTAAGCATATGACCCAAAACAAAATACACCCCTGAATATCATCAGTGAGGTATTACTTTGTGTACTGTGCAATAACAGCTGTTGTACACAGAGTTAACATAAATCTTCTGGAGCTCATGGTTGTGTCAGTGCTTCGTCAATGTGTCAACTGTAATTTGCATGGCTAAGCAGTCTGTCCTGTATGTGCCAGAATAAAATGATGGAAAAGAAATAATTCTCAAAAGACTCCATAATCCAATTGTAAATACGTATGCCTAAAATGGTTCTTTTATTTGTATTTGTGCAGAGAACACCTTATTCAGTTCAGACATGGACTGCATTTTATAAAGCTGATGAATGGAGTAGTGCTCTGTTAATATGGATCTGTTCTTTTTTTTTTATTGTTATTCTAAAATTACATTCTTGGACCAATATGAGGACAAGCAATATACGCTCAGTTGCCAGTTTATTGGGTAACCTTAGCTCATATAGCATCTAATTTAGAGTCCTACCATAAATCACCCTCAGGTTAAGGTTATAATGTTTTTATTAAAGAGGTTTGTTGTAACTGTGTGTCATTTGGAAGGATCTAGTTTGTAGTGCTGTTGAACTGGATTGTGCTATACCAACAGGTGTTTCTTTTATACTGTCCACACTATTTATCATTGAAGGAAGGGTTAATGACAGAAACTCCATCTTCCTTGTTAGTTTATGAATGTAACATTATGTTATCAAATGTAGAAACACAAGTGAGTGTGATCAGAGGCCTTGGACTGTCTGTCTGTGTAAATCCACTGCAGGTCATCTGTGTGTAACAGCTCCTATGAGTAATAAAGTTTTAAAAACAACACAGGACATCTGCAGTAATTTATACTGCATCGGCCCAGTGTAACACTGGCTCCACATCAAGCTTCACCAAGCTTTATAGTTTATATAGCCTTGCTGATTAAATAACCAAACAGATGATTCTGTTTCCCTTCAGTAGCTCGTTCAGACTCTCCAACAGAGAGAGAGAGAGACTGAAGGACAAAGATGACAAGAGGCATACGAAAAAAAATTTAGAGTGAGAGGCTGGGAGAGATAAAAAGATACCATGAAAGAGCTGTTTTACAATTTCTAATGGATTAATCTGATTAATCTGTTGAACCGGTGAGAGATGGAAGTAGCTTGCGAGGGGGTTAATAGAGATTAAACCTGAACTGTAAGCTCCCATCGATCACTGAGAATTATAATTAAAATACCACACCCACACACATATAAACACGCACGAACTAAAGAGGCACGTACTGTACATTATATAAGACATACATACACATATAAAGAGGATTATATTCAGATGTCTGCTATTGTTTCCTTATATCAGCTGCTAAACAATGAGCAAAAAAAGGAACATTCTTTACCTCAACCTAAAATTAACACTAAAGCTGAAACTGTGCACACACTGACACGCAGGTGCGACTTCCTTTCATTCATGAAAAATGTGCCAGTTTGTGTTTTATACCCCACAGACAGAAAAATGAATCTGGTTTGGCTCGATCGAATGCAGCTAGCAGCGTTTGTGGGTGGGAAGGCTTGTTGCTGAAGTAGTAACTCCTGCGACTTTATCAGGTGGCTGGACAGAGTGGGCTGGGCATGTAGTGTGAACCTCTGTACACGTGCTGATAAAACTACAGGTGTAGAGTTTGTTTGAACCCTCTATGAAGACAGAAGGCAGAAAAACAAACTCTCCATTTGGTCATCTTTCAGAAGCAAATGTGAAAGCAGCATGATGTTATAGCGCTGAGGTTAGGGTGGATGTTTGCATATGTATAAAACATTTAATTTAAACCAGAGACTGTGGTTTGCATTTCATCTCTTACTAACATTTAAAGTTGCCTAAACCGAGCCAAACATTCACCATAGAGGTGGCATATCAGAAAAGCTCAGCATCTTGAGGTCACAGTGAGATTACAGTTAGAGGAAACGCATGGTCCTCCTGAACCATTGTACAGGGACACGAAGGACACTGACTAAAATAGACATACAATGGCACACACACACAGGCTGTTGTATAATTTGGCTTATGAGCTAAGATCCAAAGCAAAATACTCACACACACACACTGCGCATACCTAAACACACAAGCCCCTAATGTGGCTTCCTTCTGTCATTGTGCTTCATAATGTCTTGTGACATAATGGTAATACCAAGGACCTGTCTGTGTAGGTGTGAGATAGAGGGAAAGGGTTTCCAAGGCTGAATGACTGAATGTACAGAATCTTAATGAGATGCTGCTTGTGTTTTCTCCGTCCTTCCTCCAACAGAGGGCTTTACAAATGTTCAATTCAGAGCGTGTAGTGTGTGATTACAGAGTTTTGGGACATTGAGAATGACACATTGGATCAAAGGGAGTGCTACTGCATTGTACTTTTAATTAGGGGACATCTAAGTCAAGTCACATTGTAGTATGTGCAGGAGAAACTGCAATGACAAACAAGGTTTTCACTTTTTTTGATTTATCTTCTTTCAGCTCCAGTACAGCTGAAGGAAATGTCAAAATATCATGAAATATTTGCCTATTAAATGCAAAAAGAAAGAAAGAAAGAAAGAAAGAAAGAAAGAAAGAAAGAAAGAAAGAAAGAAAGAAAGAAAGAAAGAAAGAAAGAAAGAAAGAAAGAAAGAAAGAAAACTAATGTTTTCATTGAAACTTTAGTAGCTATCATCATTTAACGATTCCAGTAGCATCATCTCAGTGTCGGACGAAATTATTTGGAATGGCATTTAGTTTTTATGTACAGGTACAAGAACAGGTTGCTAATATAATGACTGATATAATGATATTTAATAGTTGAATTAAAGCCCTTTTCCAGTGCAAAAAGCTATTCTATCTGTGATGACCTGGCGACTTGTCCAGGGTGTAGCCTGCCTCTTGCAAAATGCCAGATGGGATCGGCTACAGCCCTCCGTGACCCTGATAAGGATACGCGGCCACAAAAAATGGATGAATAGTTGGATGTTTTGCAAACAGTTTTTAACCTCTTGTAGCACTATGGACTTTTCTTTGAGTAGGTCCCTTTTTTGTTTCTCCACGTGTACATGGGACAAAGTCTTGTCATGGTCGTCACACAAATGATCAACAGGTGCCGCTAAGATGCCAAGAAATGCTGCAATGTGTCAACAAAGACAAAGAAGAGGAAGACTGCAAACTAGTAAACATGGATGTAAACAATGCTGGATTTAAATTACTTAAAATTGTCTTTGCAGATGTTTTAGACATAAATTATAGGATAAGGATACACAAAATGTTTTGCTCTGTTATGTAAACATAACTTTACACTCCACAGGGCATCTTTAAGATGAGATATAAAAGCTGAGTCACTGACAGCTGACCTGATGCGAAGTGGGAAGCTGTCCCAGAACCAAGGCACCAGTACAGCCAGAGCTTTAACCTGATTTAAGCTTGAACGGCTTAGCTTTTAAAATTTTAATTGGCAGACCAGAGGGATCTGTGGAGCCTTGTAGAAAAATAATATATATATATATATAATATACTGAAGCACCAGACAAAGAAAGAGCTTGTGTGGGATTATTATTTAAAATGAATTCTAAAAGAGATTGGCAACCGGCACAACGAAACCAAGATTGGAGTGATGAGTGAAAGAAATACTTCATCACGAGTCAGATCTAATTTAGTTGTCACAATGACGCACTCAAGGGAGAGCTAGTCCAGTAAGCTCAAAGAGATATTATGTGGATCTGGGCGCAAGACCAAATTTACTATCTTGCTCACCAATTTTAAAGACTTCCGTTCGAATAATAATAATCTAATAATAACACCTGGTTAAATGCAGCTGTGTCTTTCTTCTCTGGGACCATAAACATCATTGTACAAGACCGTTTAAAAGATTCAAGCAAATGTCTGAATCATTGCATATTTGTTTGTAGAGAATAAAGACTAATGTGTGAGTACTAACAGTATTATTAGCCATATTGGCAATTAGTGTCCTAAAGAAATAACTTTAACTTCATATAACATAGGCAAGATATGCATGAGATGCATTTATTGATAAAAATACAAAATAAACAACACAAGAAGGCAATACACAGACCTCGGATCACAATTAGAGGATAGTTATGTTGACAGCGGGGGCCACCGGTATTCCCTTGAGCTCTAACAGTGTGCTATACTAACCTAATAATCTCTAATAATCTCAATAAAAGTTGTGCATTTGGTAGCCACAGGCCACAGGAGATAGCAGTCCCACAGGGAATCAATAGCCTCAGTGTAGCTTTGCAATAGAGATGTGATGTATTCTCATTACTTAACCAACACGGTGTGAATTTGTGCTTTAATTTATTTGGACATTCAGGGTCACCTGTGCACAAATAATAAATGAGTCAAGGGAGTAGCTTAACACAGCTGCAGTGTTCGGTGCACATGCACAGCAAAGTGGAAATATTTTCCAGCTGCGTTTGAACCTGATGGTATCTCAGCCCCGCTGCTGTGATATTCTTACTTTCACTCACTGCCCCTCCTCCCGCCTTATCTCACTCCTTCACTTGACATCTCTCCACACCTCGGTCTCCATTTCCTCTGCCCTATAACCTCTCACTCTCTCTCTCTGTCTCTTCCCAGCCATTTCACCCTCCCATCCTCCTGTCAGTCTCTTCTACTGTGTGTGTGTGTGTGTGTGTGTGTGTGCGTGAGCGAACATCGAGCCATGACATGGCTGAGTGCAGCGGCCCTGGGGCAGTCATGCGCTGTGGTGCTCAGTCGGACGACGGAGACACGTGTCGCAAAGCTTTCCGGTTGCCATTCAGCACTAACCTTTCCCTCTCTCTCTCTCTATTCATTTATCCTTCATGTCCTTATGAGGATCCTTGTTGCTTTCTCAGCGTCTTCCCCCCTTTATTCATCTTTCTGTGTCAGCCCACTGGTTTTATCTCTAAATCCTATCTCACACTTTGGTAAATTCACATGTCCCTGAAGTTAAAATGTCCTCTATTCACTTTAAATCATCCTCTTCTTCCATGTTGCTAACACCCAGTGATATCACAGACAGGAGGTGAAGCTCCATCCTCCCCTCCCCTCTCCTCTCCTCTCCTCTCCTCTAAAGGCTGAAATGTAATTACTCTCCTTGCATACATATTACGTGCAGTTATGCTAAATACTCTGTGTTCACTTCTGTTTAGAAGCCAAAGGCTTCAACAAGTAAAGTGTATTTTCTCGTTCCAGCGTCGAGAATTTCCTTGGGGTGTTGTTTGTCAGTTATGAGAAATCATTCTACAATAACAAAGCGGACAGTTATATCTATTTCATGCCAAAGCAAAAAGGTTACACTTTTATTTCAAGATAGCACAGGAAAGACTAATAATACACTATTGTCAAAAATCACACCTTTGTGTGGATTTCTTTGTATTCTGCCAATATACGAGCAAAACTGACTCCAGACACCTCTGATGGTGTCATTTTTTCACATTAGCGTTTCACAGTACGTTTTAAGTTTTCACACCAAGGACTCTTATTGTCTCCATTTCATCCATAAGAAATCACAGGAGAATTCAACTGCAATGTTTTTTTTAAGGCTTTTCAGGTATGATAACGCTGAGGACCAAGTTAATTTCACCTAATAATATATTTTAATACATATAAGATTCCTCTAACCTTTGCTAGATTAACACTACTAACACAAAAACAGCAAAACGAGATTATTTTTGCCTGACATCTGCTGTGTGTGGGGCTTGCAGCTCTTTTAATTGCCTTGTTAATCACCAAGTCTGAGGACATGAGCTCAATTTTAGGAATGAAAGGAAAGAGATGTGTTTTTATTTTATTTTATTTATTCAATCCTAGTTTAATATCATAAACCAAGACAAAGAAAACTAGGAAATATTCACATCAGAGTGAATTTGTGGCACCAATATGATTTAACCGAGCCAATTAATCCTTGAAGAGTTTCTGCTCATAAAACAAACAAAAAAAGAAGATCATTATTTAGAACCAGCTCCATGATGGCAACAAAAAATAAAAAAAGGAAATGGTCTGGAATATGGGTTATTCTTTTATAGCAAGAGATGATAAGCAAAAAGTGAATATGGATGGATCTTTCATGTGAAAAAGCAATAATCTTCTGAATTTGCATATCTTAAAAGTTACATGAAAAAGCAATAATCTTCTGAATTTGCATATCTTAAAAGTTACACCAGAATAGAGTTGCACGATATCCACGGTATACCCGGTACCCCGCGGTGCCAAATCATAACCGTCGCTACTATACTACAAATTTTACACGACGGTACTACCGTGGATTACTATACTACCGGTGCCAGTCTCCGCTACATAGCGGCCGGCTCTACTCTCCTCCCGGCTTCTCACTGCATGCTACTCCTTTGTAAACAAACCAACGTGGAACCGCAACCGAACTACACAGCTGCTGAATGATTGGCTGTTTGCCTGTTACTGGTGACGTCCAGGGATATGATAGGCTGTTTCCACACGCTGGGTCCGCCCGTCTGTTGGCTGATTGGCTGTTCGTGTGTTTCTGCCGGCAAGAACAAACTCCGCGAAGACAGCTCCGCTTCATAGAAACTCGCTTCCAAACAAACAACAAGCTAAAGTTCTGTCTCGCCCAGACACGAGACAACACACTCACCATGGCAGAAGCACCGGGCCCGAGCAGCGAGTCTGCCGTGGCGTCTTCGTCAGTGGCAACACTAATTTTGCTTAAAAAACAAACGTCGTTGTTTCAAACTAACTTGTACAAATACATTGCAGTTTATAAAAATAATAATAATAAAAAAAGGCCGCAGTATCGCGATAATACCCGGAACCGCGATACTTTGTCTGGTATATTATCGTGGTTACTCATTTTGGTATCGTGACAACTCTACACCAGAACATGGTTTTGAGTATAAAATATATATAAAACACTACACTGCAGCTGACAAGAGTAAATGTATCTTTACAAACATTTTCTCCTCTGGGCTCCTTTAGTCAAATTTATATTTTTTATTACATCTCTTTGTCAAAGGGACATGCATTGTGTGAGGATGGGTGACACTAGGATGAGAGGGATGAGGATGGGAAGCAGATGATTTATAAGACACAGTACTTGTCTTATGGGCAACAGTTAAAAAAGTGAGATGTGGAACTTGTTCTAATCCTGAGGATCAAGTCACGCCTGTGTTGTACGGAAACTGCTTACTATTGCACTCTGGATGGATAAACTGCCAGCTAAAAACACCATCCACAACAGCTGCACCACCTGTGAGGAATAAACTGAAAGCGGATGATGTGGCCAATCAAGCCTCATCACTACTGCCTTAAGAGTCCGGGTTCAGCCAGTTGGAAATCAATGTTTCGAGGATTCCTGTGGTGTTGGAGATAGTTAGCCACCGTTTCACCACAGCTTCCTCTGTGCCCTTTGCCTTTGCTCCATCTTACAGTAAGACAAGCAAATGCATGCACAGCCAAGTATATACTGCAGCAACAAAACCACAATGTGGGTGTTTGAGACGTGCTGAGGGAGGATATTCTCTTGTCACGACTCAAGGGCAACACACTCTGCACATGCACGCACACACACGTGCTTAAGTAAATGATGACGCTTTTCTGCCGTAATTCTTTAACCCATTTTAGGAAAAAAAAAAAGAAGCTTGCATAGACATGTCACGTGACTTTCCCTGAGGAGTGTAAAATGCAAAGATGTGAATGGTGGACCCATATGCATGCGTGACAGCATACGCACAGTCGGTTGGTGTAAAACCACCCACACAAGCTCACACCTACAGGTCATGCACATATGGAAACACGCACACGTTTGTACAGAGAGCAGAAAGCAGCCCCCACAGTTTTTAGGTTAAAAAAAAAGCACGTATTGGTAATAAGGTGTAATAACATCCACTCCCAGCTAACACAGGCAGGAGTTTACTTACTTTAACCAATGATTTATTAGACTTTTGTTTGCAGACCAGGTGAATAACTGTGAGGGAAATGCTGAAACAATGACTGTCAGATAGAAAAATGACTGAAAACACGCAGGAGGACAAATGGGGTTGAGTTGTGATGACTAGGGCAAACATTTCTTTAAAAAACTAATATAACCTATAAATCTTATATACTTTCACAGTTCACTTATATAGTATTTCTGATGTCTCAAATTACTTTCACAGTTCACTTATATAGTATTTCTGATGTCTCAAATTCACCTCTTTAATTTCTAACATTCAACATTCAAGCAGCTCTTTTCTGGGGATTTTTTGCTCAGCCTGCCTGCGCTGCTTGTGAATTCTAAAATCCCCAAAGGCATTATTAGTCTTGATTGCAAGTAATCGAGAAAACAAGTTTGATTCGTCTGAAAGCAGCTTTGAGTTAACACTCACATAGATGATACAACATTGTGCATCATCATATTACTGTATGAGTGTTGTGTGTGCTGTTTGTTTATACGGAGAGTTTACAGTAAGCGCTTGGCCTTTGCAGTTCACAATGTTTCCATATTGACAGTTTGACACTTAGACCTACTGCAGTGCTGCACGTCATAAGCAAGCTATGCACGCTGTGTGGTGTGTGTATGTACTGTATGTATGCGAGGGAGGGAGAGACAAATGGTGAATAAAAGAGGGTTATTAGGTGCATTTGTGTGCTGTTGAGGCCCAATGTGCAGTTTAGTTTTAAAGAGTCAGGACACGTTGGGAAAGTGAGATATTCTTTTTGACATTTTAGCCGGTTCTCTTCTATAAAGGGTTGTTCAAAGGTTCAGGTCTTGATGCCCACATATTTTGATATTAAATCAATGGATTTCAATGGATTTCAATGGATTGGCGGAAGTAATATAAATAACCTGGTGCTTTCGCATCGTTTAACTTTTGTGATCTTTGCCACATGAAGTTTCACCCTTGACCACTTGCAAACCATCTTGACAGATTTGACCTTTAAGGAAATGGAGTCCAAAATGTTAGAAGCTATATATCAGCTGTATCACACTATCCAATTTTATATGCTCCTGCTCTATAAAGTAGTATAAAGTGTTCCATAAAAGAGATGCAGCTTGGTTTGCAGTCAATCATGACACAGGAGTGTAAGGTATGAATATGATCCCCTAAACAACCGCGTTACACTAATTTACTGTCCGGTTAGAACGCAAGTAAAACGGTCACTACGTCACCAAGCTTCACAGGGATGTATCAATAAATCAAACACTTTGTTTTAATATGTAAAAACTTTGTGTGTTGACTAGATGAATTACTGTCTTGTAGTTTTGTGGATCCAGTCCAATCCATGTACCTGTAAAATCTCATTATCCTGGTTCCCAGACAAATGTAGCACAAATTTAACCAAATTTCCAGCATAATAAAATGCACATTTATGTGTGTTTCATTCAACTACCATTCGGTGAATATTAAGAGCTGGAACTCCTGGAAGAAACAGCTGGTGCTGTTAATTTACCAGTTGGGTGTCATTAAACCACTGCAGAAGAAAAGGGTGCAATTAATAACTGTCAAACCTCCAACAGTGGAAAAAACAACATGCTGGAAATATGATAATTATATTTGTTTCATGTATTAAGCTGAGGAAAATATGATAATTATATTTGTTTCATGTATTAAGCTGAGGAAAGGTACAGTACCTTTAACACTCAAGGCAAATTTGATGTTCTGTTCACACTGTCTCTTTACTCTCACACACTTCATGTATTAAGGTAAAATCCTTTCTACTTGGCAATAAACTGCGTGTGTGTGTTAACTGTTCCGCATTTCCTGCCAAAATGCACCATTGCACCTTATACCATATGGTCAACTGAGCCATTTAAGACCTCAGAGAATTACTATTTGATGCTAATGACAACTAAAGATTACTGTAAATAGATATATATATATACTATGTAAAGTATGTCTGCTCACTTTATATCAGCAGCTTCTTCACAATGTTGCATTTCAGTTCAGCTACAACAGCTGAGAGAGGAACAGGTTTCAGCAGATGCTGCAGAACGAATGGTGTATAGATGTAGGGTGGGAGACACCTTCTGTATTGCATATTACTATACGTGTGGTCCACACTTTCCCTGTTGCTGTACAGTATGTCCTCTCTCTTGATGCTACAGAAAGTGATGACAAAACACTGTAGAACCAAGGTCAGAGCGGAGAGTCTCATTATCTAAACCACTTCATACCTCACAAAACACTTTATCTGATTAATATTACAGTGCACCGGTAGCCTCTAGAACCTCACCTTTAAAACCATGTCAAAGCTTATAATTTATTGCCATGTGACTTCAGGGATGTTCGGGAGGTATTAAGGTATACTGTGACTCAGCCTGCAGAGATTCCATGCCAATATATTGATTTTTGTATAAATATGATGGAGGACTTTTAATTCAATTAGCCAAAAGCTCATTTTTATTTCCATCATCATTTAGACTTCTAGAAAACAGCCTTATTTCCACATACAGTATATCTCTATAATAATCTAAAATGTATATACTGTGGCAGAGGAGTTTATCTACTCCTGATATCAACAATTAAAAGTTAAAAACATGCTTTCTTTTGTATCTAACATGTCATACTAGATAATCTTGACAAGACTGCCTTCATATTAGGCATTGGAATATGAAATTCAAAACATTTTCCAGAGATATGTAAAAGCTTTCAACAATTACAGTCTCTGTTGTCCATCAGGGGCTGTTTTATTGTCATATATGTGAACGCCCTAAATGTTTTTACTGTATGTGTTGACTGTTCTTTGCTGCCATCGTAAAACAGATATAACAGATCTTGATCAAACACATGAATAGTAGTGAGCCGAGCAGCCAGTAGCTCAGACTGGCTTTAGACTGATCCTTTGATGGATAGGAGCCTCCAATTATATAGATTGAACCGAGACAGCGAGAGAAAGCAAGAAGGAGAGAGGGAGCATCAGACACTTAGAATACATGGGGGGCGGGGGGGAAGCCAGGGGCCCTATTTGATATAGCTTCTCGTGAAACACCATAAGTAACTAATGGTTAGATGGACAATCATTATTTCTGCTGAGCTCAGTTTCCCCTCTATCTTCTCTCTTTCATGTTTGTCTCCACTTTCCCTACCAGCTCTCTCTGTCATTGCCTCTATTCTCCTGTCTGGTTTCTCTTTACTCTCTATTTTCTCCCTTTCCTCCTCATTTCCTCTTTCTGTCAGATACCCCTGATTCCCTGCTGACTCCAAAACTAACAGTGGTACACATCGACCCTAGCTTAATGGAGGACAAACAAAGGTGGGCTGAAACTACTCATCTTACACCTCGCAGACAAAACGGAGCATACATGACTCTCCATTTAAATTATAGCAGAGCAAAATCCACAGAATAAATTTAGGAAGCCCTCAGACCTTTGTTTAATCACACAGGAGACCAGTATGCCATTAGGCAGGTTCTTCTTTCCGAGCTTTTCTTTACAGCACTCTGAGTACATACATGGCTGGCTCGAGGGAAAAACCCTTACCCAATCAGCTTATTGCACTGCACTACTGCTGAGCTGATCAAATTATGTGCACTTTCAGCACAGAGTGTTACTTAATAGCATGAACTGCTAGCCACTAGGTACACCGGGCCTCATGAAAGAATCTCATATAAACACATTTATGGCACGTGGCACATATAAATGATTTTTGACAATTTGTGGTATTGGTCAGTTTTCTCACACTTCGATTTTAGATACAAATAAAATTCACAAGTTGTCCAGATGTAACTGTGTCAGCTCAGACTGGAGGATTAATGCCACATACTGCTTGCCTTGATTGACCAACTCCTAATGTTTTATTAAGTAATTAGAAGTTTTAGAAGTGCATGAAAATGTGCATAAATTTTTGCTGATTTTCTGAAACTGTGCGCTACATTTAGATGTAAACTTGGCTTTTGAATGTCTCACTTCATTGCTGCACTGATGACATGTCGTTGACAGCTGTGCTATTAACATTTTCGAATTGGCTTCTCTAATACCGCTACTAACTGCTAGAAGTGTTATTTTTTGCCTGGCGATTGCAGACAGCAGGTCTGAGGTGTCAAATTCTTGGTAACATTTTCGTCAATGAAACGTAGCCTCACACAGTGTGGCACAGCCGTCCTTATATGGTAATTTTAGGGCCTTGGAATCTGGTAATGAGATGTGGCTGATCAGGCTAAAACGAGCAACTTGTAGTAAGGTGATGAGACTTGATATATGAAAATGAAATCTTGCATGAGGCCCATCTATGAGAACATATAGTCCTCAAGTTAATACATACAAAAAATGAGTTTTACCTCAGTTGGGTCCTATCAGTGGCTCTACCAATTGCTTTTGCAATCATGGGTGACTGCCCTGACCCCAGAGGTTTAGCTACAGTAAATGGTCAGATATTACTGGGAACGTTTAACCCTTATTTCCCTGTTAATCCTCTGAGCACAGTCAAGCACAGACTTTTCATAGTGTGTTGCACTATGAGCACTTTTAATAGGCTGCAGCTGCAGAGTAATGATGTAAACAATACAGCTCATATTGTACGCCTGCCGCTTAACAATCTGATTAGTATGTTCCCATGGCAACTAGGGCAGAAGTAATGAGCCATGTGTGTGTTTGAGTTGCTGTTTAATCTGGGAAGAAGTTATGAAAGCACTGCAAAAATCATCAAATCAAATCAAAGTCAGTTTTCCCTCACGATCTGTGCTTAATTTGGTCAAATTAACAGGTCAGATAATAACGAGGTCAAATCACGTGTACGAAAACGGTTCAGATTCTAAACAGGGCTTGATATATGTTCATATGGACAATTATAATATCATTCCAGAAATAATTTGTCCAAAATGTGTGATTAATCACAGACTAAAACTTTACCTATAAACCTGGGGACAGTTTTACAGCAAGTCATCCATCTTATAAATCCAGTTAGGTGGAAATAAATAATTAATACAGGGCAGCTTTGTTTATTGTGTGACTGCTGGTTTTTATATGCCAGTGCGTGTGTGCTAATAGGACTCAATGAAATAACTTCTATCAGGCATACGCTGCCATGATAACAATCCCATATCCTAAGATGTTTATTTTTTATTTGCGTGTTGAAGTTATTGAAGTAGTTCCCACGTTCCAATCCAATGGCTTTTACCTTCAACAAGAATATACATTCTTTCAGTGCTCGGCATGTGGTCCACTAATATTACCAACTGTGCTGGATGTGGTTGCTGGCTACTTTACTCAGCAGTAATTAGAGTTGAGGAATGTGTTAAATATTTGTGTTGCATAATAACTCCTTTTCCTCCACTGGTGATTATTATCACAGCAAGTGCCAAAACTCCTTTCTCACAATCACACACAGACATACACAAATACTCCTTATTCAGAAGCTAAATTATTATTATTATGACATATAATCCATACTAATTTAGAAAAAGTACATAGTGTAGTAAATACATAATAGAATATAACATATTTGCTTAATTGAGGTTTGAACCACAAGTCACACAATCGATCTTTCTAATTGTTCTGCAGTTTGAATTCCAATTAGCTTTAGTGCCAAATAATGTTGGCACAAAACACAGTCAATTTCTGTATTAGTTTTAAAAAATATTTAATTTCCAGCAGCAGTGGGAACACACATTGGGGGTTATGCTTTTTGCATATACAGACACCTGATTCATAGTCCTCTGTGATGATGGATGCAAAGAAAAGCTACTTGATCGCTAATGACTCAAGCATCTACAGTTGTTTGTGTTCATTTATAAGTTTGTGAATGAATTGTAAGTTCTATCAGGTGCTTTGCAAAAGTTCAAACCAGGACACTAAAAACACTCGACAATCTTAACCAAAAGTCGACTTCATAGTCTTTTCTAGGGATTTAAACCAATCATGTGGTTTTCATGAGAAGATGGAGGTTAGTTGTCATGAAGATGGATCTGTTCACATATGATACGTTTATCCTAAAGAAGGGATGTTGTGTGTCTTCATCCTAAAAGAATAAAAATTTAGAAAACCTTTAGAAAACCAAATGTCAGTGTTTGAGAATTCCAAAGGGTAAATCATAATTAATCTAATAAACCACTGCTGCTCTTCTCTATTGACCTTATGAGACACAAATGTATATGGATATATTCCATCTCCTGTTTTGTCTCTTAAGGTGAGGTCCTTATTAGATCACAAAGCCCACCATTCATTTCTCAAAGTTGGGAATAATTGAAGTCGGGAGGCCTGTCGACCTGACACAGCCACCACAGTTATCAGATTTAATAAATTAAATCAATAATCTCAATATTTGCATTTTTTTACAAGTCACTAAACCAGCTGTTTTTTGATTTGTGATGTAATATCTAATATATTTTCAATAATCAGCTTGTAGCACTACAAATTTATTTTATATAAAAAATATACTGTGTAATACTGTGACTAAATCCTCTGTGATGTATTAGCCCACGTTTTGAACAGCCACTCAGAGACAACCTCTCTTAAGCTATAACATAATGTTATAAACACGTAACAAACACAAATACTAACTAACTAATATAACAACATCAACATAACCTGTTGATGTCAGCGCTGAGTGGGAGAACTGATGTATTAACAAGCACTACTTCAGTATGTAAACAGCAGTCGATGTTTGTCAGACTGATCACAAGCAACGGATCTTGTTGTCAGGGTTTGAACCACTTCTTTCCTTTCTCTTCAGACCGTCTGAAGGTGAAGATCACATTTAAATGATGTCTCCCATGCGTCTATGATGGAAGGCATTTCACCCCACCTAAACAAAGAGCCTCCAAAGACCTTTTCCTTTAGAGTACCACAATTTATTTCATCATTTATTCCAAGAAATCATGAAAAAGTCTCAAACAGTTACGTTAATAGGATGTCATCTGTCAAAAAGAAAAAAAAAACATTTAATAATGTCAGAGAGAGCATGTATGTCTTTAAATACATTAACTTATCACTGACTGACTAGTATTTTATTATGGCTTCTAGCTGATGTTTTTAATACTTGTTCTTTGTTGATAAAATATCTACAAAAGTTGAACTAAGATGTAGAAAGACACCAGGAAAGAGACAGTGATGTGAGATGAGGAAGAATTTGTTACATTTATTTTTGCAACTCATGCAGAAAAAAATAAATGTAACCTGTAAACAGTTTTTTTTGTGGTAAAATCACATCACTGCCTCTTTTCAACCATAAAATTTCAAGATTATTGAAGAGGATTACCCGTTGCCATAGCAACAGTGGGCTATTTCCTTGATGTTGTGGTGCTGATTGGTCTCGTTTATGGCCCTCTTCGGTATCTGTATGCCTCATGCATAGTAGCAGGTTTAACTCGGGAATACTGCAGAGGACTCAGAGTGGCACCCGACACCAACACAATCAGCAATGCAATCGATCAATATAATTTGTCTTTCCCTGCGTCACTGTACAAACAGCTTTTCCTGGTCGCCATTTTCTATGTGACTTTAGTTGCAAACAGCAGGTAGTAAAAGGTCATACTGTTGTTCAATCTGTCGATTGCAGCATACACAGCTATAGGAGGGCAAAAAGAGCCAAGTCTGCCTCATTACCTCTAGTTTTTCTTGGTTGACAAAGCAGACGGTCTCCTGTGTATATACCTTATGCCTGTAATACATGCAACTGCAGCCGTAACACACGATTTCCCTTATAGTCATCTAGGGAACTTTACTTTAAGTGGGCTTCCTAACATTGAATTATGGAATTAATGAACATATCTTTTATTATGACTTTTGTGCAGTAGCCCCAATAGATGCCTTGAAAATAATCTGCCCGTTGCTAGTGCCTCCGTGTCCTACTGAAGAGGCCATTTAATAGAAGAGGATTGAAGAGGTCTGTTTGCACAATAAGCACATGCTACAATCAGACTAAAGGTAAATATGAAAGATTGAATTAAAAAAAAACAAAAAACTGAAATAGCCGGCATGTCTACTGGAGTATTGATCTTTCTCTCTATGCCCTTATCAGTGGATATAAGTTGATTTTCATATCATTAGCTATTACTAATGTGCATAAAATGCACTTCAAAATGCAGCACTTATATAGATTTACTCTGCAATATATTAAATTACCATCCCGGAATGGTAGTATGATATCCTTGAGCAAAATATTTTGCCTGACTGCTGCCTGAAATAGTTTATATTAAGTATATTAGAGACATATTTCAATTTCATTTGCAGTATTAATTTTTGCCTGGGCTAATGTAATTTCTTCGTACTTCAATGCACCTCAATAACCTATAAACCAACCACTTCAGATGTTTTTATTAGAATTTTCTATCTTAAAAAAGTAATAAGAGGCACCCTGGTAGAGCATGCACCCTATGTACTAGGGGTAAGCCCTTACTGCAGAGGTCTGGGTTCGATACACCCCTTCAAAACATACATGGAGATGTTTCATGTTTCTTTCCAAACAATGTATACCCTATTTTAAAAATCTACTGAAATTACCAGGCTAAACTACTAGCTTCACCCAGTACTATTGTGTAATACCACTAGTGCCTCCAGACGATAGCGAGTCGCTGTGGCGTCTGGGCGGGTATCATTAGTCTGCTGCTTGTTTAACCCAAGAAAAAAAAATACAGAAATTTGTATTTTTTTCATGTTTGGATATTATTTTATCAAAACAAAGTAAACAGTAGTATGGTTTGATTTATAGAGTACACCGTCAAATAAGTTATCGCCTTTATTCCAAGAGATCGCCGTAGGTTTGTTTTGGCTTCATCCACTTAACCCTTCATTCAGACTCTTCTGCTGCCTGTGGCCTCCTAGATAGATGAGTTTTTCTGGAATAAAGCTCCTCATGCTGTTTGGCTCTTTCAGCTTAACAGCCTGCTGAGGTGTAATTTTATAGAGATGGCACGGAAAGTAAGTGCTGCACTTATCTAGTCGTCTTTACAAAATGTCTGCCACGGTTGAAAGCGTAAAAACAAGTAGTAGTAAGTCCTAAAAAAGAGAAACATACATATCTTACACAGAATGACAGAATATTTTTCATCCTGTAGCATTCAAATTCACTAAAAGGCTAAACTGCTTCTCTTAACATAATGAGGGATCTTCATCCCTAACAGGCCTTAACTCTTAACTCATAAAAACTCTTAATTCTGGTTTGCTGGTTATCACTCAGCTGGTACTGGCATACCCAGTGCCACAAATCTGCATTCAGTAATAGCCTGCCTGGTCTCCTGGGAGCAAGCACAATCCCTGTGTTTAGTTAGGTAATCCTCACAGAGGCAGTGTGTCATATTAAGCAAATTAGAAAATTCTAATCAAGAAAGCTGCCAATGAAACCAGCATATAATTATACCATTCAGTAAATGACTAACTATATATGAGATTTCAAAAAAAGAAATATAATTATCTGATAGATAATCACACATTTTTGACTTAATTCATGATGCTTGTGCGTTTTCTTTTTCTTATTTTTACACCTACAGTAAGAGCTGTTTTATTTCTCCACATAGACGTGGCCTACATATCCAAAAAAGGAAAGGAACAAGTCCTCCCAACTAAACATGTGTTGTTGTTTTTTACCGGAAAACAGCTGAGGTCTTCTGATCTGATCCAACTCTAGGCAGGATGACATCTCTTCTCACTCTTCAAGTTGGATATGTTAAAAAAAATTTGCTCTTGAATGCTCTTTGTTTCGGTCCGTAAAGGTTAGACACAAAAACTTTAAAAAGATTCAGTTTTTTGTTGACAAAATAAATATTGGTTGAAGGACCAGTGTGTAGGATTTAGTAGGATTTAGTGGTATAGTTGCTGATTGCAACCATCTCGCTTTACCTGCCTTCCAAGTGTGAAGGAGAAACTAAGCAAGAGCCAGTGTTCAGTTTCTGGGTTACTGTAGAAGATGGGAATGTTCAACATGGCGGACTCTGTATAAAACGATCTGCGGTGATATAAAGATATAAAAGGGTGAGTTTAACAGTGAATTTTTCAGTTTCAGTGAATCAACAATTGTTTAGTACTAAAAAATAGTGATTAAGTGTGACAGATTTATCTATCTATACCAAAATTGTTGCTGATTCATTTTCTGTTCATCAACTAATTGATCAACTGACTAATTCTTTCAACTCTGGTCATGATTAATGAGGCGGCAGAACTACTTCAGACTAATGAAAGAACACAGATATTAAAAAACTGACTGTGGAAAATGAGACAGAACAGCACACACTGTCCTCTAAGAGGTTCTATGGCTGCTACTTTCGTCTGACAAAGACAAAAGTCTTAACGGCTGATAGAGGTCCTTCTCAGGTAAAGGTAAACATGAATCGATTGAGTAATATAATAATGATGAATGCTTTAAATTGTCAGTCACAGTCACATTTAAACCCTAAAACCTGCTTTAAACACATACTTTAAACATGTGCAACAACCAGGTTTTCAACTTGTACATCTATCACGTCCTATTCTAGAAGTTACAAGGTTACACATTTTACCTTGAAGTTTTTTCTGTATCATCCCTCTTGGGTTGGAAATGCCAGCAGACTAGTATGACAGCAGCTGAGCGGTACAAGACACCAGGAGGTTGAAACCAAAAGGACCTTATAAAGCCAGCACGACACTGCTGCTGGCTGTAATAAGGTCAGTTCTCAGCCAGCGTGCATGGAAATGTGACCTGCAGCTGTGAACTATAATGCCAGCAATAATTCCTAATAACTGTCATGACATGACAAACATCCAGAAATCACAAGCACTCACACAAGAATGATCCGACCTGTTTGCTGTTTATAGTGGATGTACTGCACTGCATACGAGTGTGCTGTTGTGTGCATCCTGAGTGTAGATGTTGTTTTCTTTAAGCAAATAACCTTTAACAATGAATAGCTCTATTCCTAAACCACGTTTCTGTAGTAAACTCGGCCAGAGTGCAGGTGTTTGTAAAATGTATGTGTGTTAGGTGCTGATGGAGATTCAAGGCTCCACCTCCCCACCTGCTCTCACTGTGTACTCCACTGGCAATTCTGGAAAATTGTTGAACGCAAGCTTAACACAGGTCCCAAATGTGTCAATAAAAACTTGTTAACCAAATAACTCCAACAGAAATATGATGCATTTATTCTCTTTTTGATTTTATGCTCCCCAGTTAGCTTTTTTGGAGGTTTTTTTTTTGGAAACAGCACACCAGCACTCTTCCGACAGGTGTTTATGCCAAACAGGTGGTAAATACGCTCACTGGTATGTTGGCAAAAACTGAAGAGTGCGTCCTCAGTAGATAAATAGAGCGATAAAGAAACGGAAAGCAGAGAGAGGCAGCGATGTAGACAGATATAGAGAGCAAAGGAAAGAGAGCAGATGTGGCCTTTGGGCTGAAACCGCTGAATCACCACGTCTCTTCTTATTACTTCATAACATCATGAACCCAAAGCACTTCCTCTGGAGCCACGTACAGAAAGACTGTTGTGATAAAAGGCAACAAAGACGAGAGAAACAGAAAAATAACACATAAAAAACTGGTGAAGGGAGATTCCCAGATCTTCTTCTATCTTCCTCTCTCCTCCCCTCTGTGCCAAAATCACCTTGAAAGGCCCTGGAGGACACTGTCATCCCTCACCCACCTAAATGGGCTTGGCCTATTACATAAGGACTACATCAAACGCACACACACACGCTCACAAGCTGGACCCGCCTGCAAAAAACATTCACTCTTTCATCTGGCAGGCTTGTTGACTCTCTTTGTGTTCTCTTTTTGTAGCACAGCCAGAGAGAGCCATCACACTAGCACAGTCGATATTTGAGAGCATGAGCTGTCGGATGCTGGGAGGAGTCATGATTCCCGTGTTTGCTTGTGCAACTGCCAGCTATGCCAGCGTTATTTAGAATTATAGCTTGATGGTAAATGCATGTCTAGTTTCCCTCAATTGGCAAAGCATTTCTTATGCTAATTTGTTTTTTTCCGATACAAAGTTTAGATGGACTATAATTTGGAGAAAAGGCAAATGCCAAAGACGTGAGTGAGAGAATCTAAAAGCCTTATTGCTTCTCATCACTATCTTCCTCTCCAAATGTATTAACCACTTTGAGGATATTTATGAGGGGTAACTGACAGGCAGAATTGACCAATACTAATTGCATGCCTAACCCTTTTAGGCTCTCCATCAATCTGTTCAACAAACTTTGCTTGTAATTCATTACCGGGGGCAGAAAACTGTCCTGTTGGTATTAGATTCTTAGATGACACGTGTTCTGGTGATGTCAGTGGGAATGAATCACAAAAATGAGTGAGGATTTAGTAGCATCTAGAGGTGTAATCATGGAATGCAACCCCCTCGTTCACCGCCTCCTTCCTTGTGTGCAGAAACTACGTTGGACACACAAAAAAACATTAAACGCTCCACTAGAGCCAGTGTTAGTTACGCATATTATAATCAATTTCTGACGTATTCCTACACACCGGAACTTTAATGTGCTCTCCAGAATGAAAGGTTTATTACAAATAATAATAGATTTAATGAGGGGCTGTCACTGTCTAAATCATGCAAGGAAGCTATAGTGGTAGTTTGCATAAGAGCTTCAGAACAAACTCCACATTGAAGTGGTACTACAAGGAGATTACATTCATGTCTAACTGTCAAATTAATATAATGTGATATAACATAATACATATAACTGTCGCCAAGTGATGACAGCCTAAATTTCAGGATCCAAATAGGGGGATCCTCATTTTGCAAGTAGAGCGTGAGTAAAGAGTTTCACATTGGAGGAGTCATCTGAAATCTGGCTTCAGGCTGATGCTATCCATCAAAATCATATATGTTTGTTTGTAGATATCAGCAATGTCAGACATGTGCGGATCTGTTTTTAGCTGATCGGATTATAGCCTTGACGTGAAGGACGCACCAAGTCGTTACAGTCTTTCCAGTGTCATTTTCTGTTTTCCAAGTTATATCACAGAGAACCTCTGGTCCCGCTCTTTGCTGAATGGAAAATCAATAACATTTAGCAGAATGCCTCTCTGGCCCAGATGCTTTAAGGGAAGCAAACCCAAAGAGTTACCATTAATATTTATGTTGAGCTCTTTGGAGGAAATATTGTTTACAAACAAAACAGGGGCTCTGAAAACAGAAAAATGTGAATACACTGCATTACATTTCTTAAATGTTAAATCATAATATTTACTTAACATCATAGATGTTGCCCTCGCCGTGAAACACACTATATCAAGACCTAGGAATGTTTATGCGCAGCTACACTGGTTATATATATATATCTATCTATGCTGTACATGTCTCACAAATGTAAAACCACAGTGCATAATGTAATGCACACTGTTAGTGGTGGTTACAAATCACTTAAACTAATTGTTATAGGATTATGAGAGGTAACACCAGGCTACAGTGGTTTTAAAGGGTAACAATTTGGCTGTAAAAGACAGTTACTGTGAAGGATTTCTGGATATGTACAGTATGGCTGTTTGCAGGTACAAAGAACCAGCAAACCCAAAACTCTATTATTCTATTTCCACTTAGATTTGACAGTTTATAATTCAAATAGTGTAAAAAAAACCCATCTTGCCTTCAGATATAGCTGATGTGTGGTCATTACATATTTTGTAAAAGCATTTATTAGCAGCTTTATTAAATCCATACATTCAGGCGCCTCTTTTCTAAATGTAGGCTGCAGGTGTCTCACGTCCAGACATTACCACATCAGGATGGTGGCAGCCATTCAATCATAAGCCACCAAGACGAGATACAGGATTACCACAACACACTGTAGAGCTGCCAGTCCCATTCAATCAGCAGCAGGCTCAGCAGCCATGCATGTATACACGTATGTATAATACAGTTTTAGAGGTAATCCTCTGCTGACTGCACTAAACACTTGAAACAATTCAGCCCGTTTTAAGCAGTAATGTTTGTATCTCAGACATTACTTAATTAGTGGTACATGGAGCCAGTAAGATGTGTTAAGGACAGACAGTATTATGACAGTGAAACACAGCACAATACTAATGAAAAGAAAAAGATTTTTTTCAAAATGGTGATAGTGACAATGCATTTAGTTGCATTTGCATTTTGCAGACATTTAATCTCAGTATCAGACAGCTACAATGATAAGATCCCAAAGAGTATTCATATGCCTTCTGGGCACTTCAGCTCTTTAAATATGCATCAGATTTACTGAACTATAAATGGAAATACATTTTTCCAGTCTGTCTTTATTGTTATAAAGATGCATTTTCTTTCTTTCTTTTTTTTTTAAAGATTATTTTTTGGGCCTTTTCAAGCCAAACCAATCTCAACTCAAGATCCACCTACTCACTTCTTCTGGAGCTTTTGACCATATGACCATATGACCATATGTCTTTGTCTTCATTTGTCCAGTTGTCAATGAGTCCCAGAGGACTTCTCATCCTTGTTGGGTTAAAAGCTTGCCACTTAATTCTCGACCTTGGAAACAGCAACAATTTCAGCTCAAGGTCCACTTACTCAACTGCTCTGTATAGGGGTGGAAAGTGATAAGATTTTAATGATACCAATGCCAATATTGATTCTGCTTATCAGTCCAATTCTTTATCAATTCCTTTATTGGTTCCTGAGTAATTTACTGTGTGGAAAAAGCGCACACAGGTATTTCGAGTGGCTATAGTCTGAGACAGTCTGTCATGTAACGTGGATGAAAATATCTGTACAGCATTCAAATACATTTAGGTTTCTTGGTCTTACTCTGCTAAGTCTGCTAATGTTATTATAACACAAGATATTTACCGTTGTTAACAGACATGCTGCTTGGTTGGGAGGCAGTGGACTTCAGAATATTGTTGGTGTTCCCACCCTTATTCTTAAATGATAACTTTACAGATGTTTATTAGCACTGTTGTCATCTTTCTTTGCCAGGGGACACCACACTTCGGGTTATTTCGTCCTCTCCGCAATAAATCCGTCTTGTTGCAGGCCTACACAAGTTTGACATCATTGTTTTGCAATGTGCAACTGTTGTAAAACATGATATCGATATGGTATTGATGAAAAGAATTGATAGCATAGGATTATGATGGACTGGGCAATTTGGAACCGGTTCTCGATTCCTATCCCTATCGGCTTTGCTTTTGACCACAGCGCACAGTTTTTGGAGCAGCAAACATGCTCAGTTTTATGTGTGATACCACACAATAATTGCCATCTGAGGATACTCCGAATTGCCATTTAACTGAAAAGGTCAAAAGTGTCGCCACTTTATCACAAAGACATCTAATACAAGGCTGACAAGATAAAACTACATCGTGATGATGACAGCGATGAATGGCTGTAAAATCTATCATCAGCATCCACACCGAAAACCTTTATAGCCTGAAAATGTGATTTACAGGAGCAGAAAGCAGCGAATGAAGTAGCAACATTATTACAGAGCCGAGGGCTTAAATTCCACTTGTAGACGTCAATGTTTTATTCATGACAGTGTATGATGTACAAGCTGACGGCATAAGGATAATGTTCTGTTAGCCAACTTGTGCTGTCAAGGGATGGAAACGCTTACACATAACACACGCGCACACACGTTAGTATAAACACACACACATGGCGTTGCTAAGGCTCACATAAACACACAAAAACAGAGGCAGGTGATAGTGCTGGGTGCTGTGATGTGTGAATCCAAACACCAGAGAAAAGCTGTGCTGTCTCTTTAGATTAACGGAGCGGCTTCTATTTTGGGAGCAACTCCAGTAAGAAAGAACACAAACAAACACACACAGAATGAGCCACAAGGATGTGAAAATTCATTTCACAGTTCATGTAAGATTAAAATCAACATATTACAAGTGGTAATCAGCATTAGGCCAATGCACCCACGAAATAAATCATATTCCTTCTGGACGACTATAAACATTTCTTAAACCAAATCTGTAGAGCATCCCAAAAACAGTGCCTGTGCCAGTTTAAACAACCACCTACTTCGACCAACTTCCCACCAGTCAATTGGACAAAACTCAAACGATCATTAAAGTTGCTCATCTGAACACTCACCACTCATGCTGGGGCTCATCAATGATCAACAGGATCTTGAACTTCTTGGAGAGGGAGGGAGACGGAGCCGACTGCTCCACAAACCCGGCGGCGGACGCAGCCGTCTGTTTGACCACGTTGGTGATGGAGCTGAAGGAGCTGAAGAAGCCAGAGGAGCCACCCGAGGAGGAGGAGGAGGTTGAGGACTGGGCCTGTTGAGGCTGCTGAGCCAGTTGGCTTAGACGGCGCTCCTGAGCTGCGGGGGAGCTAGCTGGCGCCTGGGATGGTGCTGGAGCTGTAGTTGGGGACTGGGCAGGGGCGGGCGCCGTGGCTGCACCCTGCTGGGAAGGGGAGGAGGCGGTAGGGGGAACAGGAGCAGGTGGGTCGGGTCTTTGGAGGTCTGTCATGTAACCATTGGGCAGGTTGGACATGAAGCTGCTGTCCGAGAGACGGCGTCGGAGGAAGTTCATGATTGCGGTGGAAAGGTCGGTCTCTCAGTCGGAGGGTTAGTTGCTTTCTTGATTTCTTGGCTGTGAATGGAGTGAGAGCAGAAACAGGCAGAGATGGGCACAGAGAGATCAGAGGTTAGATGAATGACAGAGAGCAGATCAGTCCAAATGGTCAAAGAGATGAGCTGCTCCTGTTCTGAAGGAATGGAGAGCAGGAAGGAAGGAAAGGACGGATGAAGCGATGGATACAGCTCTGGTCCAGTCTTCAAGAGACAGCTCTCCAAAGCGCAGCTAAACCAACAAAACAGCACGCGTGTTTGGTGGTCCTCCTCCTCCTCCAGAGCCTCACACCTCCTCACAAATGCGTGCGTGTGACGTGTGAGAGTGTGTATCTGAGAGAGAGAGAGAGAGAGAGGTGTGGTGTCGCCCTCTTTGGTGAGGTGCTGGTGCGAGTCTCCCCGCTCTACTCTGCCGTCCTGCCTCCTAAGCTGCTGAATGCCGAATGCGCTCAAGAGATGCTGCTCCCCTCCCTGCTTATCTCACCCTTTCACTCGCTCACTCTCCCTCTGCCCTTTTCCCCCTTCTCGCACGCTCACTCTCTCACTCGGCACGCCCCCTCCCCTCCATCCCTGCCGCTCTCCCCTCGCCTCCTCCTCCTCCTCCTCTCTCCTGTCATCATCCTCCTACATCACAGGCTACGTGTGTGTGTCGTGCTGCAGCCTTGTAGTGCTGCGTGCCGTGTGCAACCACTGGAAGGGGTTTCCTGCGAGCGTGCAAAAGGTGGAGTTCACGGATGGAAACACCATCCAATCTGCTCTGCAAGCCCCACCTCCTTTTCTACCCATCAACCCGTCTTCCTTTCATCTCTTTTGCCTCCATTGCGGGATCATACAAGTGACAGCACTGATACATTTTTTCTGGTGGATAAAAATAAATAACCCCCACTCTCCCATGAATAGAATGGGAGGGTGGGGCTGATTTGTAATCTTACCCACTATGCTGGAGAAGCCCAGGTATAGGTCAGCAAGAACATCATTACTCTCTCATGGTTTCTATCGACTGATTTAATCAAAAGATTCCCTCTGGAACGTGTTGCTCTTGAGTAATGTGCCAGAAAGCAGCACATGGAGGTAACGGTGCTGCTGTATTTAGATGCATTTTTCATCAACTTTGGATCCTTTTAATAGGATCCGGACCAAAGGGTATTGTAGCATCAGCATGTTAAGTAGAGCAAAATGCAAATCTAGCAAATCCATATCAATCCATCTCAATTTCCGAGCAGAATACTCATAAACTCCATCATCATCATACCCTCCTTTCAGTTTAAAGAGTAGATAGAGTTTCTTAGATTACTATTTGTTTCTATGTGTCTGTCACTCATCCCTAAACAAACATCTCATCCCTATGCCTGGCTTTATTATACATTCACTATTTCAGTGCATGAATAGCGTGCAATTTCTAAATGCCATCGACTGCAGCAGGCTGTGCCTGCTCTGCTTCTATTAGCTTCACTTAAAAAAGAAAAACTGCCAGAAGATGACAGGACAAAGAGGGAGAAAGAAGATTACTCGAGCGGGAAGAAAATCCCACACACGTCTGAACCACACCGAGGAGAAGCGCTTTGCATTAGAAGACTAGTAGAAGAAAATATAGACCTGCAGTACTTCTTCCTCTTGGCTTTAACAGACGATTAATTCTTAAAGTCAAACCCAAAGATTTCTGTAAATAAACCAAATACAGATTTGGTTAGCACTGATACTATGTCTCTTGATGGAAATGTATTCCTTGCCCGTTATGCCACTGAAGGGATGCTTTTCAGCTTTTCTCTAAACCACTCATGGCCATTTATTTCTGAATGACTCATAATTTGTTTTTGTTTTTTTATGCATGAGAAATTGTTGCAAGTTCCAGGCGAGTAACGTATAGATTAATGTACAATATACAGTAACAGTTATACATCAAACTGCTACAGAGATGTGGACCAATGCCTCTAGGGTGCATATGATGTGTGGCGTGACAGAAAATGTGCTGATGGCAGAAAAAAAGGTAAACCCACTTTTCTTGTCATTGATAAGATATGTCAGTACATAATCCGTTCTTTGGGCTTGAGCACTGTGGTAAAATCGAGTATAGTGTGGTAAAAATAAGTGTTCAGTCCTCAAAAGAGACAGTTTTGCATAACATGCACGATGCACATTTGTAGCAAGTCACGATGAGTCAAGTCCAGTGAGGAGAGGTGGGGGGTGGGTGGTGGTGGTGGTGGTGGTGGTGGCGATGGGGGGGGTGTTTAGTCAACCAGAAGAGAGCCAGAGTGAGTCACAGAGCTGCAGTGTGAACTGTAGCGACATCCTAAGCTCATCCTGGCCTATATGTTTCATGGCACACATACACAACACATTTTCAAACAGCCGTTATATAATGCGGGTGTGCATGAAATTATGCAGGCGACGGAGTCAAAGATTAAACATTTGTGCATAAGAAAGATGCTCAAGTGTGTTTTTCCCCTCACACTCACAGTATTTTCAGCATACATAATTTGCTTTAACCACCACCTCCTTGGAAAAAAAGCCGTACCCCGTCTGAAAGATTATGCCCTTCTAACCTTCAAAATGTTGCCTCTTTTCACTTGAGTGTGCGTTGTTCAGCACAGTCTGACTACAGCTTAGAGAGGAGAGTATGATATGATCTGCAAACAGCAGATCCACAATGCCAGGAGCATCACTCATCTGTCAACACACACACATGCACACATGCACACACGCACACGCTACAAGCACAAATATAGACATGTGCATACAAACACATCCTCACAAAAACTGGCATGTACACAAGAAGACAGATGCTGACATACAAACAGATATAGCGCTGCGGTATCCAGCCCTCGCTATTCAAAGTGTCATCGCTGTTAATGCCGGTATGCACGCACACCATGCACAAACATGTAAACACATATAAAGCCAAGATTTTAAGCTAAAATGTGGTTAATTTAATGAATTATTTTGCACCAATGCATGAAATTAATCGTTGTATTTGATACTGTTTCATTCAGAAATAAACATATTAATGTATCCTTCTTCATCAGCAGATGGGACTAAAATTTTGAAAAATATAAAATGCTATTTTTGTAAGTAGGTGGGATATTTACACGTTTCATGATTTTTACAGTGTGTGTGTGTCTGTTTGTGTCTGTTTGTGTTCACGGGCCTGGTTAAATACTGCTTTGGGGGGATTTGCTGCAGATATCCAAGTGTGTGGGTGTGAATATGCAAGGGTAAAACCTCCTATGGTTTCACTGGCTCAATTTTCAATAATCCATGAAAAAATCTGAACACTTGAAGTGAGCTCTGCGCTCATCTGGCATCTACGCTAGGTGCTCATGGCATGATGTAATACAGACTACAACCTCAGTAGTTCCTGCATATAATTGCAAATTGTAAAACTTTAATGAATTATTCAATTCAATTCCAACTCAATCCAAGTTTTATTTCATTTAAAAAATGACTTTTTAATGGCTACATGTAATGAGGCAGCTCATACTGAAGCATAAAAGTGAATAAATGGCCTTGCCTTGCAGGGAGTAACCGACGAGTTAATTGAAAGCACAGGAGTCCCAAACCAGGAAGAAAATGGGTTATTATGGAGGTTTTCTATTAGAAAGTTACAGTCTAGTCTTAACACAAGTTTTTACAACGGTAAACCTTCACAGAATCACCTCACTGCGCCGCCTGCATGAGAAACGAGACTCAAAAACTTCAGAAAAAACAGATTAAATTGTCAATCCTAGCCTTTGAAGCTACTTTAGGGAATAGTGTAGATTCAGACAAGCTAATATAAAAGATAGCTCTCTCAGTGAACTTTAACAGCGCTGTGTGGATGGATGGCTACAAGATAAAAACACCCACACACCTACAACTCAGATATCTGCAACAAATCCCCAGAAACACCATTTACCCAAGTTTGTGCACACCACACATACATACTCATACACGCACGCAGCAAAACTTACTTGCTGAAGTGACTGATGCTGATATTTCTGCGATAAACCTAGGTGTACAGTATAATTTTAGCCTCAATGCATAATTCAGGATTCAAAACTGCCATGGCAACAAGTAGAAGAGAAGTTGGCTTAGGAAGCATAACAATGAAAACACTACTGTAATGATTAGCCTACTGATGAGCAGCTCATATCACAAACAACGAAAGGTAGAAGCAACGATTTAGCAACACCTCCATGAATCAAAAACATAACACAGGATAAAATAATATTGTATGAGGGTAGAAGTAGAGTGTAGAACATGATCAAAAATAGTTGTGGACCTCCACTATGTAAAACAGGAACATTTAATCCCCACTCTCCATTCAATGAACTTGCCTTGTGCTTTAAAATGCCACCTGCACATTTCCATACAATTAAAAACACACCAACAATGAATGATTAACTGATTAGAGAGAATGGCACATATGGAATACAACAACTTTAAAGTAGAGCCATTAACTTAAATGAACAGCAGTATAAGAGTTTAAAAGATTACATTAAAATTTCTAAATTAAAATCTAAAAAATTACATTTTGAACTCTCGAACAGTACAACTAGCAATGATGGCATTAATCTGTCTCAGAATTCTCTCATAAATAAACAACAGGAGCTAGGTTGATTATGAAACATTTTAAAAATGCAAATATGTTAAGTGGTGCCATCAAACAATCATGCGTCTGTCGTGAATGTAGGTGGCCTAAATGTTCACGAATAAGCTCCTCAGTGAGTGGAGATTGAAATTGTCTCAGTCAAATCGAATTTTGCTATTTGCTATTAGCTTTGAGATATTTAATTGCTTAATCCATCCTTCTTCTGTAACCACTTATGCTCATCAGGGTCACGAGGGACTGGAACTTATCCCAGCTAACTTAGGGCAAGAGGTGGGGTACACCCTGGACAAGTCGCCAGTTCATCACAGGGCACATAGAGACATCACAACAATTCAGAGTCAGTATTAACTGGATGTCTTTAGACTGTGGGAGGAAGCGAGAGTATTAATTGAATGCACATCATCATTAACAAAGGTTAACTGTCAAGAATTTCTGTTGGCTTGAAATATCATTCACAAAATAATTAAATTAATATTACTGTATGGGCAAAAATTAGATGTACCTACTGTTGACCTCACATTCATATTCTTGATGTTAAGATCTACATAATTTCAGTATTTATTTACAGAGCTGTCAACTCCTGCTGACAGGCGATTTTAAAGGGATAAAACAAAAACTTGTCACCAGGAGGAGGAGGTGGAAAAATAAATCAAATAAACAAATCTACCTGGAACAATCTAATATGAAATCACCTATTGATTTTTATGGCAAATTGTAAGAAGTGTACTATGGTTACATTACATCTTTCACTGTTCATCATTCATCATGTTTTTTTACATGCTGTGAATGGGCTCACTCCCTGCTCGGTGACACAGTAGCCCCTCACCGGAGTCGGATAAAAGTGGATGCTTCTGTTCGACTCTTCCTATGTGTGTGGGGGGCTGGAGCAGCTGTGCATCTACAGACTGCATCTGTGTGGTTAATGGTGCATTTTCTTTTGATGTTCCTTCACCAGGCATGGGCAGCAATGGCAATCTCCATGGCAACAAGCGTGCGATAGATGAAAAGACTATCCTGCATGTGCGTGCACATGTTTGTAACTGTGTTTGTGTTCACACATGTAGGATATATGTGTTTGAAAGCTTGTGTATCCCTATCACGTGTGCTTTAAATAAACTCAGAGGAGTCGCACCATTCACTGTATTATACAGTATATTCCTCTTTGTGTCATTTTTGTAATATGCCTGCTGAAATCCAAGTAAACTATCTGAGACTGACAGATATTTATATTTTAACAGCAACACTGCAGGCTGAAGAGCACTCTGGGTCTTTGCCAGTCATCTTATCAAAGTTGTGGACGTCTAAATTAACTGTGTCTGAGGCAGCTGTAAGCTGTAACTCATGTGCCACTCTCGGACAAAAACATGGGACAGGAACATACAGACAAATCGATACAAATTGAGAAATCAATGTGCAATCACAACACACATTGATTCAGTTTAATTAGTTGTCCTTGCTCCAAACAAAAAGTTACCAAGACAGCCTTTGCGTTCTTTCCAATCACTCCATCCATTTTCACACTGGCCCACACAAACACTGTGAAGAAAGACTGAGGCGTGATGGAAGGATTCTCACGGTGGCTTGCAATATATATTTACACAGCTTTGTCCCTGTCTAGTTGCTTGCGTGCTGTTGCTTTACAAAATACAGAAATAGATGAGGAGTGAACTTTAAGGACTAGAAAAACTGTAACTAAATACATTTATTGCTTCAAAGTTTTAGCAACACTGATGTTTAAAACTTAACATAGATTCTTAAAATATGGTGATAAATCATGTGTATTTATGACTTAGTCATCACATGAAAAAATGATGATTAAGTTTTCAGCGGATTTTGGTTGGCACATGCTGCAGGAGAGGATAAGGGAACAGGAGGAGAGAGCAGAGGAGCTGAGGAGTCTGACAGACAGATGAGGCAGCAAAAGAGCTGCTGGAGAGGTGACGATGAGGAGATTCAAATAGACAGATAAGACACAAAGTTAACACAGTGTGTCATAGTTCAAATTTGTCACGGGCCTTGTCACACAATTGGATTTCACTATAACTGTTCTGTTATGATTATACGTGACAAATAATACACTGAATTAAAGCATCAGCTATAAGAATTCAGAACTCAGATTTCAGTCTTTTTGTTTAATTTGATTTCATGTTGTGAAAGGCAGCCTACGCACCTGACCAGAACCTTCAGGTAGAGCACAGTGTCTCACATCTTATGCATTACTTATATTTATATATTTATATTTATTATTTTGGGGGAATGTTGAGCTTTATTTGACAGATACAGCTGAAGAGTGGCAGGAAAGTGTGGAAAAAGAGAGGAGGCACGACATGCAGCAAAGTGTTATTGGTTGAAGTGGACTGAGCCTTTGGACGTGGAACGGACACTCTACCTACTGAGCTAACCGGCACCCCATCTTATGCATTACTTTTTTTCACAACACTACAAATGTATAAACTCACATGAGCATATATTTTTTGGTAAATATAAGTTTTGTAAGGATTAAATTGATTAAGGGTGCAATGCTCCTCTTCATACCTTATTGCACTGAAACTCCTAACTAACTGCTACTTTGTTGATTGTAAGTGACAGAAACACTGTAGCTGAGCCTGTACTGTAATTAGTAGTGAAATGAGTTAATCAAAACACCCCTACTCTGAAATAACTTGAAAATGGTGCAATTAACACACAAAGTTAGCTACTAGCAGGTGAAGATAGTCAGTAAAAAGTCTCTTAGATACTACAGAGCTAACAGGAATAAAATACTGGTCTTACAGGAGGCTTGTCAAGTCACCAAAACACATGCAAACACATTCCCCGTATCAACCTAATTATATTATATGTCAACATCGTGTTAACTCCTTGTTATGCTGCCCTATCGAGTGTAAATAAAAATCAGTTAATGCAGGTTTAATAGGTTCAACAGGTTACTTCATAAAAGCCACTGGACCTGATCTTAGATTATAATTATATGAGGACTGTTTTACCCTGGAGATACATGGCAGAATGAATCCTACAGAGATTATATTATTGATTGCAACAGTAACACGGCAGCACTGATTATAAAACACAGGCAGGAAGGAATAGCTGGAGGCTAGCAGGAAACATGGATTAATGTGCATCTCTAGGGTCACAATCACAAGAGTTAATTCAGCTCAATGCATGTTACGTGAACAAATACAGTCTGACTCCTACAGGTGCTCTATTGCCTCTGCAGTAAAGCACAGGATGAGTGAGCTTGTTAGTCAGGATTTAGAGACCTTATCAATATTCATGTGGCTGAAAAGATGGCTCACAGAAATTATAGAGAACATAATGTTTGTCCCGCTTTTCACGATCCCATAATGAGCTGCAGACATATTGCTAACTGTCATGAATCTACATTCAATATTAATTAATTCAAATAAATGTGAGCAGCGGGCCTATGAGACTAGAGACTAATGCAGGGCTGAAGACTGATGATGGCCTCTCACACTTTTTTTTTCTAGCTCTTACTGCTGCAGTATTTTCACATGAATGAATCTCACAGTCGAGATTACTTTCACAGATATATTCAATGTGTTTGTGGTTTGAGCTTTAAAACTTTTCTTATTTTCATGTCATTGATTTAAATGCAGTTTTTATTTTGTTTTGTTTTTTATTTTTTAATATCTTCTGCAGTTCAGGCTCAATACACTGCTGACAAATATGAAAGGTCTGGATCCTGACAGGAGCAATCATCATTATCGTGTCAGGATGATTCAATTCTCATCGATTTTTCTTTTTTTTCTTTTTTAATGCAATATAAAATTTAAGAATCTAATTGTCAGACCAGCTCTGGACTTTATTGAGTCTATTCTTTCACAAAAACAAACATTTGTTTTTCAAGATTGTTCAGGTTAAGACTTCAAATGCAGCTACTCTCACATGTTTTTGTCAAGTCAAAGCACTGTGTGGCTTCATGTTAACTCTTAATATAATTATTTTGAATTATTTATCTTTTGATATCTGAGTGGGTGCTATCCACACAAATCAGCATTACCTCATTGCCACCTAAGGCAGCTAAACTTGGTCGAAACCCACCCTCTGCTGGTCAAACTTAGAGCTGTTACATTTGCCTTTTATTATTTTTAAGTATTCAGCTATAATATTGTTGCCAATTTAATATTTCACGAGTATATATCTTAATAACACAGAGAAATTACTTTATTTGGGCGGTTTAACGACAGTATAGCGGTTGTAGGCGCTTACCTTCCATCGTTGACTCCATTTCCCGTGAGCCTCCAGGCCGCCGCCGCACACTCCATGACGTTTATTTTAGTCGACTGTCACAGCTGACCCAAACTGACCGCAAAGATGTAGTTAGACGACAAAACTGATCGTTTTATCGCAGTTTGGTGGCTTTGGTCGTGTTCAGTGGCATTGAGTCCCTCAGTCTGACATGTATCTCTTGTGTTATGCGGCCGTTACTTCGTTTTATACGCTATTTAGTCGATTTTCCCGCTGAGAAAGCAGCTTGTTGTGTTGCCTGAAAGCTATCGTAGCCAGTTCAATATGACTCTTCCAGTTTTGCACAACACCGGCGTGCTCTACAGGCGGATCCTGTCACAGTTTCCCCAGGACATCAGTCTAGCTTTTGCGTATGGATCTGGCGTTTTCAAACAACACGGGACAAACCAAGGTCAAATGGAGGTTAGTGACACTTGTCCTGCCAGTTTCTGAACTCGTTAAACTTGAAACAAACTGTACAACATGATTACAAGGGCCATTACAGTACTGCACACTGAACAAATACAGCAGGACTAATGGTCTGTTTACAGGTCTGTGCATGTTTCTTGCTGTGTGCAATGCTTCAGGGGGTTTGTAGTTTTTCAGCCTCACGCTCTCTAACAGCAAAATTGTCATAATTTTAAAAAGTTATGCTCAGTTAGTTGCAATGTTAGTACATGAAGATGTAGGCAGTGTGGTTTAAGTCACTCTCACAATATTAATATAGATGAAATTATGGATATATTTCAAATACACTGTACATCACATATTTCCATTTATCTATTCCCAAAAAAAAAATCAAGTAAAAAACTACATAAATTAAATAGTTTTCAGTCCATTGAACTGTTATTACGTCAGACAAAACTCATCAGATGTGTGTAACAATAACTCATGTTGTTATTTTTTGTCAGTTTGCTCTGTTGCATTAACATGACGTGATCATATCATCAATGAAATTTGGACAAACAACAATATTGAACTCTTGCCTCACTCGCTGTATCCTAATTATGTCTTAATTATTGTGTTTACCTTTTTAATATATGCAGAAGAACATGCTGGACTTTGTGATCGCAGTGGACGATCCGGTGACGTGGCACACCATGAATCTGCTGCAGAACCGCAAACACTACTCCATCCTTAAGCTGCTGGGGCCCACAAAGATCAGCTCCATACAAAATGATCACGGGGCTTCGATATACTACAACACACTGGTGCCTGTGGATGAGAGGGTAAATGCAGTTTTTATGTCTCTGCACCAACTACTTTTTTTTCTTTTATGAAGGTGTCCATTTCTCAATTTATACTGAAATCTCCTCATGTGGTTTTTAGTCTTTGTTTTGATCAACAATAAATGCTATTGGCAGATCAGCTGGACAGACTTCCAAGCTTGTTTTATTGTTTTTGTCTGACTTTATTAACTACACTCTTTAATAACCTTCTCTTCTATTTTCATAGATAATCAAATATGGTGTGATTAGTACAGACTCTCTGATAGATGACCTGATGCACTGGAAGACCATGTATGTTGCTGGGCGCCTTCACAAACCAGTCAGTATCACGATCAGTCTCTTTTTGGATCAATCATAAAAATTGAACTATTTTATTGTGCACATATATATTTAGTGTCATACCAGTCAAATGTTTTCCTGTCCTAAAGACAAAGTTGTTTAAGATATTTCTAAACAGTTGATTGTATTTTTCAAAAAGGATGCAGGACGGTCTTTTAGTTACCTATTCAGTTAAATGTTCCATCCATGCTTATTTGTGTGCATAATGTTTTAATATGTTTGCATGCAGGTGAAAATGTTAGCGCAGAGTGAGAATGGAAAGCTCCGTGCTGCTCTGGTGGCCAACCTGAAGAGTGCTGTGACAGCCTCCTTCCTCATGTTGCCAGAGAGCTTCAGTGAGGAAGACCTCTTCCTGCAGATAGCTGGTCTTTCTTACGCTGGTAAGTCTCCCACGCAACTAGAAAAGACCTGACGAAAATTAAACATTTATAAGACTCATGCATGCTCAGATGCAAATTTGCAAAAGAGAAAGTATGTTTTTTTTTGTGCATAACTTAAAGGAAATTATGATAGATACAAACAAAATACAGCAAAACCAAACAGTGTGGAAGCCAGGGGAAAGAGACTGACTGACTGCCACCAGCTTACACTGCATATCTTGCAGCCAGACCAAGTGAGCTGCATCTCCTCGTCTCCATGACTCTGGCCTGCTCAGAGGGTCGTCACTACATGAAATTTCACTCTGGAAACTGAACCCCAGAAGGAGCTCAGTATCTTAGAATTTGTTACTGCTACAGTGTGATACTACATTATAGATTGTAAAAAACATTCTGTCTGTGCCTTTTTAAGGTGATTTTCGAATGGTGATTGGAGAAGATAAATCCAAGGTGGCCAATATCGTCAAAGACAACATTCAGCACTTCCGAATCCTGTACAGCAACATCCTGCGGGACTGCCCTCAAGTAGTCTACAAACCTCAACAAGGAAAACTGGAGGTAAAAATTGGACACTCAAGTATCAATGTGAGAAATGACTTGTGAGTTTGTTCCCTCAGAAACAGAATTAGTGGATTCACATGATGTCTGCTGCATAAACTGAGGCTTTACTAACTTCACTACCTCTGAAATTAAACATTTAATCTGATACTTTTACACTTTTACATAAAAATGGTAATTGAAATATTTCCTAAAACGTCATAAATGCCAGAACTGGTTTAAAAAATATGTTTTTTTCCTTAACTGTCTTTTCTTTCTGTAAGGAAACACCGCTTTGACCTGAATAGTACAGTGTGTCCTCACAGCCGTGCTAGTAAACTTTAAAATGGGTGTGACTGACTTGGCACTCTGTCCTGTTACCTGCATTACACACAGTACTAATAAATACAATATGGAAAATGTGTGTATATGTCTATGTTTAAACACTGAATTGCATGAATATGAACACACGCACACACACACACACATACACACAGTATGCGTTTACATTTTTTTTCTGTGTAATGTTCCATCCTCTCTTTTTTATTATTTAACTGTTAACACCTGTTATACAAAGAAAACACTCATCACACTCATGTTTAGAAAGTGGCGTTGAGTGTCGTATATTTAACACCTTTTGCAGACGACAGTGCTTGCATGTATGGAAATACCCTTGTCCCTTGTACGTCATTAGACAGTGCAGCTGAAGTGATTGGTGTTTTTAAATGTTGACAGTATGATGCTTTTTGTTTTTGGTGCCACTTCGGCAAGTGGATTTATGTCCTATTTATTTGAGTCACCTCCAGAAAGTGTATTTCAGTCAAACATTTTACTTGAGATTTGAAAACGTCACTAAAATAATAGTAGAGTGCAGTTTACTGTCTGTATCTCAGTTTTTTTATTCTTGTTTGTGTGCATGCAGGTTGACAAAAGCCCAGAGGGTCAGTTTGTCCAGCTCATGGCGTTGCCTCGGACCCTGCAGCAAAAGATCACAAAGCTGGTCGATCCTCCAGGAAAAAACAGAGACGTGGAGGAAATCCTGCTTCAGGTTGCTCAGGACCCAGATTGTGGAGCTGTTGTTCAACAAGGTATTGACTAAAGAACAAGTGGAGGGATGTAGAGTAGAGGAAAAGATGACCTCATCATCTCCAAAGAATATATTATACATACAGTATATGTTCTCTGGAGATGCGTGATCATGATAAGACCTGCACAAACAGAGATGGAGGCTGGCCAAGAGAGAGAGAGAGAGAGATAGAGATAGATGGGAGGTGCATGTACAGATCGTCTCCTCTTTATTAATGTGCGTTGTTCTTAAATAAATAAACAAATCAAGGCTGTTATCATGTGTGGTGAATAGTTCTTCATTTACTAGTAAAGAAAAAAAATAGTTCTGATGATGGAAATGAATAGATAAAGTAAATAAACAAGATTCTTAATTGATTTGGGAAACCTTTGGTTGAACTTGTGTGTAGGTTTTGTAGCCTCCAACCATAAGTATCAGTCATAAAATCAGACTGATGAAATATTAATTGTTGTATAATTGCATGTTTGTTTTCCTCCACAGGCATTTCCTCTATTGTGAAATCCTCCAGTATAACACAGAGTATTAAAGGCATCGCTACAGCAGGTGAGCATGTTTTTCTTCTTTGTTTGATATCTTGCCAAAAACCTACATTATATATTGGCAGGTCGTGTAAGCATAGACCGATTCGGTGCTTCAGATCCCTTACAGGACTAGTTTGCATTTTGGGAAACACTTACTGCTTACCACATGGCACAGCTGCAAATGCGTTCCGGCTGTGTCACTGGTGGCTGCCAGAGCTCATCGTTCTGCTCTAAGGAGAATATGCAGCTGGTCTATTTTTGACAATGTGTTATGTTGCGTCAAGCAGCACAGAGCATATTGAGCTGGCTGAAATCCAGTAAGTACATTTTCAAAATACTACACCCTCTGCAGACTCTTGGTAAACAGTTTAACTATGTACCCCACCTACCCATAATAGAAGCGCATAAACCATCGAAAAATGACCAAATCCGAGCAAGTTAACAAAGTCTGGCGGGCAAAACACTGCTTCTGAAATGTTCCTGGTGGAGTATGAAGCCACGTGGAGAACGGACGAAAATGACGTCACAGAGCCGTGCCTGGAATTGATACATTTTTTGCTTTCTTGCTGAGAGTTACATAAGAAGATTGTATCTGTCGGCTAACTTTGCAGCTGTAGGCACCAATATGCTCAACATTGAGACTAAAATAAGGGACAAACAGCTAGCATGGCTCTGTCTAAAGATAACAGAATCCAACTACCAGCACTACAGACTATATTGAAGATTAGTTGAATCCAAACAAAAACCAAAGTGTAAAATAGACAATTTATGGTTTTATGAAGTTCTGAAAGGTGGATTTTCTCGCCTTTGGACAGAGTCAAGGTAGTTGTTTCCTTGTTTCCAGTCTGGTTATAGCTGTATTACTGTACAGGTATGAGTGGTATCACTTCTCATATAACTCTGCAAAAAAGTGAATTAATTCCCAAAATGTCAAACTATTCCTTTAATGTGACTTTTTAATCATTGTGTTTCTCTTACCTTGAATGATGCTATGAAAAAAAAAAACTTTCCACTTTTAGGAAATAAGAATGGTATTTTGAACAAAGGAGACATCTTTAAAAGCTGTTCTTAAACTTCCACTGTGTATTGACAACAATTTTATCGTAGAAATAGTGTTTTTCTAATGTGGCTGTTAATATTGGCTCTCTGTCTCTGTCCTATCCAGGCATGTGGAAGACTGTGTCGTACAGCTCCAAGAAACTGGTGAAGATGTGGAAGGGTTGGTGGAGGAAGCCATCTGTCTCACAGATGTCCTGATCCCTGTTCGTCTTCCAGGAGCCTGTCTTCTTCTATAGCTGTCAGCCACACAATCAACATCCGTGCTTTGACTTTACCCTAAAACAAACGGTGGTCGGAACAATCACACACTTACCGATCAGGTGTGTAACTCTGTGTGTGAACAGTGTAGGACCGTCTGTACAGCTGCCCTTTATCACGCGGTTCAGAAACGTTGTATAAAGGCGGGTGACATTTCACAAGGCTGACTGAATTATGGATGACATTTAATGGTACTACAGATCGGACCTTTCAGGATAATGACTACGGCGACTGGCCAGGAACTACTGAGTCGGCTATGTGTGGGAGCCACAGCAGTATGATGAGCCACACAAGTATAATGAAGAAAAGACCTGTGTCATCTGTCATCTTTTTGGATTATGTGTGAGTGTGTCTGTGCATATCTGTGTAAATTGTTCTACATAGATGGGAGATGGTGGATAGTTAAGGTGCTGAAATAGTGCAGACAATATTCTCAGAGAGAGAGGACTTGTTGAACTCTTCAGATGTGGACTTGAGTTACATGTCACCCATATTGCTTGTATCCCTCTCACATTGCCAAAGATCTAATTTTTTCATTTCCTCATGTTTCATGTTTTAACCAGACTTGATGGTTGTACCATGGGTTCCTTATTGTTAACATCTGCTTACCCCTCCACCACGTTATTGTTATAAACTCGTCATATTGACAACTAAAGATCCTCGACAGGAAAATGTGCTCATTCACAGATAGTTGCTGTAATTCAGTTAGGAGAAATGAGGTTACGGTAATAAAAAAGTTTAATACAACCACATGTATGATTAATCTGTTTTAGTCTAAATCCAAACTGCGATGAAATCATTGAGCAAGTTTGTTCATATCAACTCCATCTCCTCTAGTCTGTTGTTAAACATCATCACCATCCATCCTTTATCTGTAACTGCTTATCTTCATCAGGGTCACAGCGGGGCTGGAGCCTATCCCAGCTTGTCCAAGGTGTACCCCGCCTATCCCAGTGGTGAGGCGGGGTACACCCTGGACAAGTCTCCAGCTCAACGCAGGGCACATAGACAAACAGCCATTCACACTCACATTCACACCTATGGGGAAATTAGAGTCACTAATTCATCTATTGCAAGATTTAGGGTCCTGCTTTTGGCTATACTGCCTCAGTGGAATGACTCATTGGGACTCCAAAATGAAACAAAACCATGATTAGTTAATGAGAGTAAAGATGTGTGTGAAGTCAGTGCTGCCGTATGATAATGGATAATAAAAGGTCCTAATGGTCCATCATTTCATCATAGTGCAGTCAGTGGTGACGGTATCAGTTTCTTCCCGGTCCTGTCCCTTGCTTTTGTTTTATCCACCTTTTTACTCTGCATTACATCATGAGTCATACTACAGGAGGATTTGAGTTATGGACACAGTACATCACATTACCTCAATTGATTTGTTGAGTGCTCTTCTTTTTCACTCGTAATCTACCAGCCTCTGCATATTTTTTTGAAATCTGTGAATGTCAACAAAACACTGTTCTGAGCGGATGGAGACTTTATGTCAAATTACATTTGCATGAAAATGTAAAAATAGAAGTACTTATCATGCAGAATGTCCAAGCATAAATTATTTATATTAGATTATTAGATTATAATTGCTAATGACTCAAGAATGTGTTCATCACTTTAATGTTGCAGCTGGCAAAGGAGAGGCATTTTTAAAAAAAATATACTGCTGGATAGTTTAATCTATAACAATGCACTGTGATTTATGTTTAATTATATTTTTTTAGTAATAATCTAAAGCAGCAAAGTAACAGGAAACTAAAGCTTTTAAATAAATGCGGAATAAATTGTGCAACATTTCCCCCTGAAACGTAGTATATAAAGTCATATAAAATAAGAGAGTATTATTTAACTTTTTTTTTCAGTGCAGATGTGCATCAAGATTCATTAGTATTTTATGTTTGTGTTATGTTACATGTAACATTATTTTGCATTTATAAGCAGTATAAAATAAATATTATAAAATATATATATAATAGTATAAATATTTATATGCTGCTTGTGAATGGAATTAAAGTGTAACCATGTGGTTCAAGTGTAAATATTAATATTGCATCCTTCAATATGGAGGGCCTTGCTCAAAAGCACTCATAGTATTAGTTAAAGGGAGGCAGCTCTTCTTAATCATGCACTACGTGTTTCTCCACCTCGCCCGCTCTGAGTAATAAACACACTGACAGCAGCCTGACCTTCAGAGGATGTGATGCAATGGTCTTATTATCATAATATATGCTGATATCATCCCTGCACCGCTCCACCAATCAGAGCGCTTCACTTTCACCACCTGCTAGGAACTGAATTCCATCATTCCAGGCATTCCTGCCCTCCTCCTCCTCCCCCTCTTCCCCTCCTCTCTCCTCCTCCCTCCTCTCCCCCCCTCCCTCCCTCCCTCCCTCCTCCTCTTCCTCGTTTAGCCTACAACCAAGTTTGTCCCGACAGCTCTACTATTGTCTCCCCTCGTACAAAGACCGTTTTAACCGCTGCTTTTGTTTTGAACCTGTGTTGGGATTTAATATCTTTTGGGAGTTTTGTCATTTATTTATTTTTGTATTTTTCTGTGTGGACATTATCATACTGGAAGGCACCAAAGTGGCGCTTGAAGGAGGTATGTGCTGTTAAACATGAAGTTGTGTGTGAGTGACTGACATTGTTTCGGGTTTGTAGGATGATGAGTGCGCTCTTTTGAGTCATGTGATTCAGATTTTATGGAAAAGAAAAAAAAACAAACATACGCAGCATGGGAATGAAGCTTGCGTCCAGGACAGATTTAACACGGAGCTGAAATTATATTATCATTCACGATATGAAAGCAGTACTGGCGGCTTCCCAAACTTTCTCATATCCAGATACCTCCTTAAGCCATATGCTTTCCTCTGGGGGTCTGTGGACACATCTCTGTGTTGTGGAAATGAATGAAACCTAAAATCAAAATCAAAGAGCGATTCAAGGAAAAGCTATATGTTGCATGTTATTTTGCCTTTCCTGGACACCTCTCAAGGACTCGATAAGGAAGCACTGAGTCCAGTTGATATAAATAAAAGGCTGGTGGGAATAAATGTGGACGCACTTGCTCCGAATATAATCGGTAATTCAGTTTGGGTCGAATCGGTCGTGTCAAAAGTTTCACGTCTTTACGCGCACCACCGTGCTCACCGTGTTGTGTTGTGACGAGCTTCAGGGCAATAAACGTGACATGTCTTATGTAGTTCGAAGTTGTAGGAAGGGGTTTTACAATGAAAACAAAACGAAACGCTGTTTTCCTGGAGAAATGAGGGATTGGTATTTTAGGAATGCAGAAAGATGGAAGAGAAGCGCGCTGGAGCGTTTTTTTTTTTTAATTTTTTTTTTATCCACAAATGCCTTCCATAGCGTAGCCAGCCGGAAGGCTCAATGTAGGACAAACCACCCCAAAATATGTTAAAACTAATTTTCCAAATGTCAGAGGAAGGTCATAAATAATTAAACAAACTACAGTGTAGTATTCACATGTAAAGGTCATGCATTCAAAACTTAAAGGTCCAGTGTGTCAGATATTTACAGAATATGTCAGAAATGGATTATAATCTGCATAACTATGTTATCATCAGTGTAATATCACCTGAAATTAAGAAACTTTATGTTTTTGTTCCCTTAGAATGAGTCTTACATCTATGGACACAGTGGACAAACCACGCTGGCTCCAGATAGAGAGTTTTACACCTTTTGTAGCAGTTGTACATGAACTACACAGCTAGCTGCTGCTGCTAAATTCTACACACTGATCCTTTAAGTAAAAATACAGAAGTATTATCAGCTAAGTCTGGTTACTGTGGGTATCAACAGTATTCATGCCTCATGGCCTCTACGGGTCTTATGTACTAAATATGTACTGCTCCAGGCCTCTCGTTGCTTTAGGAAATTATTATACATGGATCAGTGTTTAGGATTTAGTGCAACCTAGCTGTGTATCTACAGTGGCTATGAAAAAAAGTGGTTGTGCGTAAAAAGCCTTATCTAGAGCCAGTGTTTTGTTTGTCCAGTCAGAGCTACTGTAGAAACATGACAACACTGCAGACTCCATGAAAAAGGACCCTCATTCTAAGGGAACAAAAACATAACAAATCTTTATTTAATAACAACATAATTTGACATATACATATATTCAATTTGTGCCATATTGTATAAATAGAGCTCTCTAAATTGATACTAATACTTCTGATACTTAATACTTATATAATTTAATACTGATACTTAATACTGGACCTCTTGAGAAAGGAATCTGCTGAATGAGTAATGGAAATTACTACTAACCCTAATTTTACATCTGATATCTGCAAGATTGTATTCTGCTTTTTTTTTAAAGTTCAAAGCTTTTAAAAGGCTTTTAAACCCTGTTGTGCTAAGAAGTTTGGTACATTTGTCAAACTAAAAAAGATTGATTTTGTAGAAAAACATTTAAAAAAAAATAACCACGCTAAATAAAAGGTCTCATTTTGGTATCTTTACCAAATCTCGGGTATCACATTGGTATGAGTATGAAGAGAATTTTAAATGATACCTGGCTCTAGTCTTTAGGCATAATAGTGATTTTTTGTGTGATTGTAATCAGAGTTTTGGAGCTTTTAATGACTTGACATTTATCAAATACTAACTATTTTTTCTTTAGAAAATGCTATATAGCGATGAAAACCACACATTTCTCAGTTCTCTTAACATTTTCAGCACAGTGCCCTCCCCTCTGTCCCACAGGCACCCAAGCATGGAGACACCACTGGATGTTCTGTCAAGAGCAGCATCATTTGTTCATGCGAATGAAGAAGAGAGTAAGTTTTCTCCAACTCCTCTTTGTCTGGCAGTTGAAGTGGAGTTTAGACACATGTCTTTTTCTGTCTGGCTGTCAAAAGTTGCCCTTGCAGACTGACTGATTTGTATGGTTTAGAGTCGTGTTACACGTAGATGAAGTGCAACATCATGTTCAACCATAAGCTCTGCCCCTGTTTTCTGCTATAAGACAATAGATGTCTTTGTTGAGCCTGTGCAAGCTTGCAGTTGTAGATACACAGGCAAATAAGACCAACCGCCCTCAACTGCCATCAGCACTGCTTTTTGACCAGCTTGTTTGCTTGTGTTAACCTGCTTTCACTTGAATCAGGGTGGGGTGTCTCATTTGTTTTCTAACCTCCATTTCAATGTCTAGCTTTCTGTTTGCGTTACTGTCTCATATTGATCTCTGTCTATATTCTATAAGCGTTCACTCTCTCCTCAGTCTCCTTGCCTCGTGTCTTCTGTCTTTTTCTAATCATGTCTGAGGACTTCTGGCGTTGCTGAAAAAAGAAAAAAATTCCTTCCGAGATTAAGGAGAAATGGCCAATCCTTGTCAGCAGGCCTCTCCACAGCAAGCAGGCCACTGAGCTGCTATAAGGACACTTAACACTGAGTGGATTCCACCGATAATTGATCTGCACTGTCTGATGGTGGATGTTTAGTTAGTTGTTTTTTTTTTAGTATTCTTCTCAACACCTTAGCAAATTGTGTGTACTTAAGCCTTCTGGCTGTGCAGCATTTAAACGCCAATTACTGTTATAGAGGAGGCATTTAAGACAAGCAGAGAGTGACGATTCTGAATGAATCTGTTGGTTTGAGTTCTTTAAAAGAAGCCCAATGGTGTACTGTAATCAATATTAGATGTGCAGGCTATCTCTTGTTACAACAGTTGAGAAAACAAGTTCTCCGTGAGAGATGCATTACAACTGATCGATTTGGAACATACGCAAAGTTTTTGATAATCACCTCTGCTCATCGAGAGTTAGAAAGAGCTTCACCTGCATAACGTCTTCCATGTCACCAGTTTGTTTGGCTTAAATGAGCTTAATATTAGCTTCCTTGCACTTCGGAGTAAAATGGCATGGGAGCTTTCCTTCCCTCCTCCTCTGCTCCCTCGCTCCCCTGCAGTGTTTTTGTTTTTTCTCCTGCGCTGATGTCACTTTTTGTTGTGGGTTGTGCATGGCCTCTTTGTCCAAAGACAATGCACTCGACCTGTTTCCACAATAGTGCAGGAGAAAATGGGCGAGCCAGTGATCCAGCCAGCCTACATCAGCCAGTTAACCAACTAGCTATGTCATGTCAAACTAGCTACGAGTCAGTCAGCCAACTAGGCCGACTGGCAGTCGAGTCAATAACCTCTGCCTGCTTTGCATTTATGACAAGCCCTCATAATGCCTGTGCTGCACTCGATATCAGAGCACTTGCCACAGAGCAGGGAGAGGCTTGGGCCTGCCTACACAACAGTTGCTGTAACTTAGAAGGACCAAGTGGGGCTTGTGAGGGCTTCAGTTCTCAATGTTTGAAATGAAAAAAAAAGACTTGTTTTTTTTAAACCACTCTCCTGCAGATAACCCATCTCTGTTGGAAATGAATTTCTCAGGTTATTACTCAAATGCTGTCTCAAGGGAAATGAAAATGTTCATGAATAATGTATTGGTCTGAGGTTGCAGTGCTTAGCTCTGAAGTGGAAAATACACTACGGTAATATCCCAAAATAGATTGTTGGCCTTGGCCCAGATTAATTAAGGCTGCTTGAATGTGAGTGCTTATCTAAAATTAAAACTCCGTCTACATTATTTTTTTATTTTATTTTGTTAAACCTTTGGGATTTTCTCTGCTTTTAAATTTTAAATGGCGTTTGGACACATAATACTTGTGATGGGTTGATAGCAGCAGTTAGTTTGAAATATCACAACTTTAAATCAACATTTCTATCGTGCGTTGCAGGTTAATGTATTTTATAATGTGTTTTGATATTCTAATGATTACAGAAGAAGACTACACTTTCAATGCTGCAGGGGTCCCCCCCTTACTTTTACAGTAACCTAGATAAGAGTTGAGAGAATTGGATAGCACCATTAATTATTGTCATGCACTCACAAAAATTAACTTTTAGCAGCCAGGCAGCAACAGTGAATATGTGCGCATTTTTCTCCCTGGGTTTTGCCTCTCGGGCTGCCCTGCCAGGCTGTGTGCAGCGTAAAAGTCAAGATCAAGGCTGAACTACAGTACTTTAACCTCCTCTACATGATTTTGAGAAAAAATGTAATCCATGTCTTAAATCTTAAAAGATAAAGTAGTAAAGGACAGGTCTTTGTAGCAAAAATACATTTTGCTTGTGCATTAATAATGCACCAATTTACACAAAATGTAATCATATGTACATAAATAAGTTAAGCCCCTTTCACTTCTGAAACCAGACTAACACCATCACTTACATGCATACACTTCAGCAGGGTTGATCCTCGCCGTCAGTGAGCTTGAACTCCCACCTTCTGGTTGAAGGACAAGCTGTCTGCGAACAACAGTAATCACAGGTCTTAAGTCAGATAGTCCTGACTTTGAATATACAGTAATTACCGTACACACTTACTGAAAAAACAGTGAAGTAATCCATGCCTTATATTTAATGGTGAATGCGGGGAAATACTTAATACTTGCCATCACCCCTCCATAGCAATTTTGGTGGCTACTTGGAGGATCTTGCAGTGCGCTCCACCCTTCCTGGAAGCAAACCTGTATTTGGAATCAACCTTAAACAGTCTGGATTGCACTACAGGCCCGGGTCCAAGGACAGATCAAAATATTTTTGTTTGTAGCTGAGTGTTTTCTAAATTATAGCAGTTTTTAGTACGTTTTTAGAGTTATTTCTGGTTTTAGTGTGAATGCAGAGACATTGCCAGTCAGCACGCCCTGACTTTGTTTGTTGGGTCTTAGATGTTTGATCAAAGCCAGTCAGTCCAAACAGGGCCGGAGGTTTAGTGCCTTACTGAAGAGATAGAATGTGGATCTTTTGTTTTTGACAGAAACCGCAACAAAAGTAGAAACTGGTGCCAGGAGAAGGTGGTTGGCTGAGATCTATACAGTGCCCTCTTCTCTACTTCTGCACATGCAGAGATACACATGCTGTACACTGAAAGACCGCTTGTTTGTTTAGAGGAAACAGACACACACACACTCGCAGAATCTCCTCTTCATTGTTATAGTTTCCATGGTTTGTTCAAACACAACCAGTCTTTTCCTAGCACTTGGTGAAGGGAATTCGTCCCTTAAAACAGACTCTTCTGTCTACTTCTAGTGCTGAATATCACTATATTGTCAGTGGGTAGTGTAGGTTGTGGACAAAATAATAGAACACCTTACAATGTAAAAAATTCTGATACAACATCACAAATTACAGCTTAAAAAAATCATCACAGAGTTGATTCAACACCGGTCCCAACAAAGGTGGAACTTTCTGAGCTTTAAAGGTCATATTTATTACATAAGGCTGTATTGAATTGTGTGATTTTGCCATTTGTTTCTCTTATTTTGTCCAGCTCCAGTATAAATAAGTGACCTTAGATGAATTTTAAATTTTGATATTTGATTCATGCAGTTAAACGTGGTCATCTAGAAGAATGTCTCCCTTTACCCATTAGACAGGTGGGGAATCTGCTTTAATATATAATCACTGATAAATCTCCAGAGGATGAATCCTGTTGACTGTGGTGACTGTAACTCAGTCTGGTCAATGTGATCACATACTACAGGTTCACACTGACTAGCAGACCTAATCTCATCCTGTCATAGTCCTAGTCTTTGGTGTCCTTACTCAAAGTTGTATATATGAATGAACTACTGCAAGCTTGGTCAACTAACACATTTTGAACTTTGTTGTGATAGTCTCCCCAGTGAGAGTGCAGTCAGACTAGTCAGAGCTTGTTGATGCTCTGTGGTTTATAGTCAGATCACAGCTGAAAGTGAAATCGAAGCGATTGTATCATGGCACTCTAAACTGTGCTGAAGGCAAGTCTACGTGGGGGTAATTTGACCGTCATGTCTGTGGGTGGGATGGGTTGGGTTTTGGGTGTGTGTTCTTCAGCAAGGAGTGGGTTTGCCCTCCAGCCTCTTCATGTTTCTGACAGATACTTCTCAGTGCTGTGCCTGCGTAACATCACACAGGTGTTAAACGACTAGTCAGAAGAGTGTACGTATACAGACGGTGAGTAACATAACTCCATCTGTGTAACTCATCTTCCCGTATGGCTTGTTAAGGTGTTTCCAAGTTAAGAGAGTGTAACCTTTAACTCATGATGTGGATGTTTTAGTATCCCAGCAAGTCAAAACAAAAATAAGGTGAGTCATGCAATTTAGACAGACAGTGATCTCTGTGTGAAGGATTGCTAAAAACCAATGTGAGCACTCTTTTCCAAGGTTAAACATTCCCCGTGGCACATGAGATGTGTCTGTTGTTTATTTAGTCTACATCTGTTTAACAATGTTCAATGAATAGTATGCTAGCTCATGGAGTCTCTGCTTTTGGTTGGCAACCTCACAGTGACAACAAGGCTCCAGGAAGTCACTGCTTCCAGCCAAGAAATAGTCTGTCCTGTAAAACTGCAACGTGTCATTTTTATATTTATTTATACTTTTAAATATATAAAAATAAAACAATAGATTATTTGATTATTTTAATTTCTGACTCTAGTTTCCTCCTTCTTCTAGTCTAAGCCAAGCCAAGTTAAGATATCAGTCCTCTCGCTCTATGTATAGCATACAAATATGAGAATGACGTCAACCTCCAACTCTCGTCAAGTGGAAAAGCTTATTTCACAAAATGTCAAACTATTCCCTAAACAAAGCAAAGAACCTCTCATAGTATATAGTATAGTATAGTGTACTATTTAAATGTATTAAAAGTAGTAACTTTAACTGTTAAACAAATACTTAAAGCCTCATTCTGACTCATTCAGACATAATATTGCTTGTCTTGGCCCCGAGTGTGAGAAGTGGCGGTGAAGGTCTTGTCAGTGTTGACTCTTCACACACAGTGAAATTTACAGTGCTGTACTTTTTAAACTTTCACTCCCAGTCTTTGGCAGTAAAAGACACAAACCTGCCTGAGGGTGTCACTGATGCCCGACGAAGAATTACTGCAGCTCCATTTTATTTTTTAATAAATTAAACGACTCTTTGCACCTGGCGGGTTGACACATAGATGACAAAATGTAATGATCTGACCTGTCAGCAGCACGACTTTCTGCGTCTGCGGCCTTCTGTTCTCAGATCTGTATTTGTGTTTCACACATGAACTACATTTTTACTTGACTTCCATAAGGCAAGGTGCTGCCGGCTCTGTGATTACATGATTAGATGTGCACTGATCTATCTACAAAGTGTATAACTAACTATAATTTGTGAGTTCATTGTAGAAGTCTGCAGCAAACACAACGGTCATAAACAAAACAGTAGGGGACAATGTGGAGCACACTGGCATCCAGTGCGGTTGTGTATACATGCTGTAGTTTTTATGTGTGTGCTTAAATTTGTGTATGCATCACAAGCGATTCATTGTCTCAGACACCGCCAGTGTTTTATTGCCTATTTGCCAGCTGCCCAGTCAGTGTCTGTTGCCTTTTTATTGATTAATAGGATACTATGATGTCATTAACTGTTAACAGCGTTTGAGTTATCGCCTGCTATCAGTGTGTGTACGGGTCAAGGAGTCTGCAGCAGATAAATCTTGGTTATCAGCAAAGTTTTTATGAGTGCTATAATGATCTTATGGATGACTGAGTTAAAGTGATGTGTGGACGATGTACATCGTAACACTCCTGCTCTTCTCTCACACCTGTTTTATCGCTTTCTTTCTCACCACTGAAGACATTTATAATATGTGAGGTACTGTAGGAATCTTGCCATTGACCTTGACTAAGGCACTTAAAACAGGAGTTGATGCACTGTGGTGGACAGATCTGACAAAAATCTGTCGTAGCGTGATAAAAAACAAAGGGAAGAAGCGCTACTTGTATCTGACAGTAATGAAACACAAATCAGCTGCTCCTGATGCATGGATTGGCATAATAATGTCCACAAGATGGGGACCTCCCCATCTGCTACCACTATGGTTCACAGCACAGTCACATCAACGACAGTCCGATCAGATAACAGTTTATTAAATCATACTTGCTCCACACACATTACAAAATAGTAAACTTCTGGCTGCCCGCCTTGTAATGTCCACGTCACCCAGGTACAACAGTCCGTTAACAGCAGTTCAACACATAATCATGTCCATCCTCGAGGTCTAGCTCTTTACTGTATTAAAAAAGGACAGCGTGATTAGACAATGAGCTCCAGGTATGTCAGCCAACTCACCTGGCTCTGCTCTCCTGAGGTGTCTCTACACCACTCTTTCCTCAAGTCAGCCCCCCTCAACATTGTTGTCTGTGCTGATCCTTGCACCATACTGCTCAAGTAGAGCATGGTTTAAATGTAAACTGTGTATAAATAAATCCCTTCAGTGCTTATTCAAGATAAATGAGCTTCCCAGTCACTTCTCCTTACCTTTCATTAGATCTCTTGTTGTCTTCCCTCCTCCCTCGCTCTCTCTGTGCCTCCCTCTGTAGTTTAACGTACTACTCTGTTGACCACTGCACACATACACGCACACATGCACACAGGCACTTCACGTCATTGTCACTGCTTTGTTAAGTGTCATGGTTTAGCGGATGGCCTTTAAGAATAGAGGGGCAACTAGGGTCACAAGGTCAAAGGTCGAGTGTCAAAGGGTCGCAGTAGCCAGTCACAAGGTTAAATACAATCGACCTTTGTTCTTCTCCACACACAGTAGTTCTCTTTTGCAGATTCATTTGCAGGCCAGCAATAATTTTGAATAGTTCGCTGCATTTCTTTCGAAACAAGACAACATGTTTTTTCACTTGTGGAAAGACTTTTTTTCTCATTTCTAAAATAGTTGTGTGTAGCTAAGTTAGAAAAGATGTGATTTAAGTCATTTACCCTCACTAGCTGTTTTGTTGTTCCGTCTATGTTGAGCAGTGTTAGATCTGTTTTTCTGTATTTTTGTCTGAATCTTCTCCTAAATGTGATATGATTAATTCCCTTGCAAGCTGCTTTATTGGCCTGGGGAGAGTGTTGATATCCACGTTTGTCCTCTGCTACACTTTTTCAACACCAGTTGATGTTTTTCATTCGCCAGCAAGACATTTCACATTTCAATCATGACATTTCAAGGGTCATCCACCACACTGAAATGGCCAAGTTGTTTCATAGATGGAGGTTCTCACTCCCCTCTGTACATCAAAAGCAATTGCCTCAGTGAAATACTCAAATGGTCAGGTTCACAAGAGTGAATGCTTGAATTTGGGGCTCTGGCTACTTCCCAGAACTCATATGCTACATTTGTTTCCAGTAAATGCCACACTCACTGGTGCCATGCCAGCTCTGCTGTCTTAGCAAGAGAACTTTTTCTCAGAGCCGTGCTGACCACACATACTTTACATTCCTCTCTTTTTGATAGCACTCGCCATAGTTACTCAGAATGAAATGAAACAGGATTGCAAAGCCTCTCACAAAGAAAAAGTTAACCTTTGTAGTACCTAAAAAAGCATTACTGCTGAGACAAACCGAGTTTTCTTTGCGATTAGTGAAGCCACTTGTTTGATTAATGACTCCATTAATGACTCCACAGTTGTAATTTCCCAGCTTGGGATAAATAAAGTATGTCTATCTATCTTATTAAGTTACCATAAAACATAAAAATGCAGATTTAGAGTATTTAAACTTATTTTGGGTTAAAGTAGACACATTTAAAGAAACAATAATCATGATCTATTTATTACCTTTCTCTTTGCCATAAAAAAAATCATAAAATTAAATGTTCAAAAGGTGATTTTCAATGTGATTTAGTCCAAGAATGTCAATTCCTTTGAAGTAAAGAAGATGGGAGGTACTTGATACTTGATAGTTTGTGTACACACTCTTCTCAGGAAAGTATGTATAGTATTTGTAGCCTCGGCATCCAGTGATAAGGTTGTGTTGACAACATCTGAGCATGTTGAGCTGTAATCCAGGCACAGATGCAGAGCATGAGTGGTAATGGTACAGAGCTGGCTGTCCCACATAGGAGCAGTCTTGGCCAATACATGATAAGGCCCTGGGGTCAGTTTGTTACCAGCTAATCGTTAGCATGGCAAGAATGTTGTCATATGTCATGTCGTCAAATAGAAGCACCGATCATTTTCCATTACCAGAAATAAAGCCTCATAATCTGTATATGAAAGCTGGATATTTGGATACATGTGTTTTCCAAATTTTAGTTTGAATGAGTGTTCCATCGTAAACAGATGTCCCAGCTGTGCACAAGATATTGTTTACACCTTTCCCGTTACCATATGAGTTACCCGAGTCTCAGCTTACTGTTCAGAAAGGATTTGCTTCTCACAATCAGGTCTGCTTTATGTTTCAGGCGGTTGCATACTTGTACATCAGATATCTAACCATGCATTACCAGAGTGTAAAAGTACAGCTACTGTCTGCCTCATGTTTCATTTCTTTATGCTGTAAACAAAATTTGGCAGGCAGGCTGGATGGGGAGAAGGAAGTGGAAGGAGGAAGAGCACTTATGATTAGAGACAGAGAGAGGAGAAATATTTAGAGGAAAGAAGAGGTCCAGGACGGACATTTAACAACAGCTGGCAGGGCCTGATAAAAAAATAACTTTGTTAAATTGATAAAGGGAAAATGCAGACAGCATCAGAGGGGTCAGATAGACTGCAGGGGTGAGAGTGAGATGGGTTACTCAAACGGTAAAAAGAAGCAGGACAGATGCTTTGCATGATTTTGCACAGTCCTTATGTTGTTTCTGACACTGCAGATTATAACACTGAGAAACCATAATAATTGTTCGACTGGGCTCCTGTTCAGTGGCACTATTATGTGATATTTCAATTCAGAAATGATCAAAGTCAAAAATTTAAAAAACTGGTCCAACAATGATGGTGGATGCTTCAACTGATTTCACTTTATGAAAAACAGACTAAGTGAAGTGTTAGAGATGCAAGGGGCCCTGCAAGATGTGAACATTTTTACCGTATGACACAGGACAGTGAAACCCCCAATCTCAATGGTGCTTTGGTCCACATTCCATTTGAATAAAACATGTGGTTGTTGCTAAAAACACATTTTCTACACTGTATGCTGTGCAATAACTGTAGGAATTCCAGAAATAATCTTGAAAATATGATTATCAGAATTTATTCTTTGATATAAACTATATTTTAAACATAAAACTCCCAGTATAAAGCATATTTACAGTCTAAAAACAACTTACTAAATATTCTTACTAAATATGAAAAGCAGGACCTTTTGTATTGTACATGTATGTCTTGTGTCTGCCATTAGTAGCTACCATCCCTGCATATTCTTTCTTAACACACACACACACACACATTACAACACAAAGGTGGCAAATGACCAAAGAGTTTCACTTTCACACAATCAACTGTTGTTATGATTGTTTCAGTGCAGCAACCCGATATTTCACGGGAGCACTACGAGGAACCTTATGTAATAGTGTCTCATTGCAGCTGTATAATTTTGCCTGCACGCTCAGTAAGATTATGTTAATTATTTCACAGAAAGCAGAACTTCTGTTTGTCCTTTAATCTGGAAATTTGGTTTCATCTGTATAGAATTTGTATAAAGTTTGACTTGCAGATGATTAAAAATAAACACCAACCTGCAGTATCGTAACTTGTAATACAGGTCTGTCCTACCCGGGTGTTTGTAGACATTATATGTGTAATCTAACCTTCTGCAGCCTGGAGGTTTGTGCAAAAGCCACGGTTAAGTAATGCTGATACCAAGAGCTGAGACAACACATTTCAGAGTGTCTTCAATCCATTATGTCACCATGTAAACAAAGAAAGGGTGTGTTGGCATTTCAACTGAGGGCGCTGTAAAGTAATCAAAGGTTTGACCTGTGATCTCTGCCTGTTATTCTGGCTGGCTTATCAAAAATCATGTTTATAATCTAGTTCAAAGGAAGTTACCCTTTATCCAAAGCATGAAGATAATTTCATCACTAAATAAATTAAAAGACTAAATTCTAGTAAGGAAATAGGAAAAGTGAGAAAGGCAGAAGCAAGACAAGACAACCCTTTTTTACCTTATACGCCACCATCATTTTACAGTCTTTTATTCTGCCAGTGTTTGTGTCACAACACTGGAGAGTATTAATAAAGCATTAGGATGAATCACCACCTGGCCTGTGCAGTGTGTTGTTATCCAGACACACCCACCCCCAGGAGAAGCCCAGACCTGTTTAGAGAGACATACAACACTGCAGGAGATTAAGTAGGTGCGGTAGCGCCTTGTCCTGATATATTAGATAAATAAATAAATAGACAGGCAGGAAGTACAGGGGGATAATGACAGGAAAGGGTGAATGGGTGGGTGCGCTTCTAGATCCTATACGTAGAAAGGAGCTTACATCTGTAGTAGCAGTGGTAAAATGAGGGTAAGTGTTCAGGCAGTGATGCAGCCTGCCTTTTCTTATATGATGTCCCATAGGCCATCAGCTTTACAGCGAGCTCTTTACTACCTACCGAGGCATTCTGGTGAAACAGTAAGGGGAAAAGGTTAATACCACAGTAGGCTATGTTATGTGTAGCAACTTGTCCCTATGGAAGAAAGAGGTGGAACTTTGTCACCTTGTTGCGTAACCATTAATCGCCTTATTATTTATTCAGTCTTACAGAACGCCTAGCCAGAACAAAGGAACTGTGTTAGAGACTTTGTTTCCCCTTTTGAGTCAATTTTAAGTCAAGTGTTGTGCAGCCACAGGGAAACAAATTATGCATCTAATAACCAGCAGTACAAAGCAAGACTGATGAACAAAGGTTCCCCAAACTAAGCGCTAATTAATCGTTAAATGAAACTTGAAGCACTTTGCTGACACATTTTTTGATTGAGGAAAGTTTTACTTTAATTGATGATGTGAAACTTTTATTTTTGATGGCATTATTAATATTTTTTATAAGCATGCTCTTTGTAAATATAAAGTTTAGAGTCATATTTGTCTTTGTTTCTCTCCTGAATTGTCTAGTTTACTTACTGGACGAGAGACACAAAGTCTGGACAAAATCGAAACAGACACAGACTGAGTTCATTTTAGAAAATCGGGGACCATTCAGTCAACAATTCAGACTTTGATAGTACATTTTAGCTATCTTTAATAGTCTAAAGATGATTTTGAAGAGCCATTATGTCTTTATCTGCTTGTGGACGCTTCACTGAGCAGCCTAATTGCACTGTCAAGGACTCAGTTATAGCGTCTGCCAGATCCGCTATGTTGTTTTAATGTTTTATCCTTTTGCACTATGTTTGAGTTCGGCACTAGAGTAAGCTATGTCTACCTGTGGATCTAATATTGATCAAAGTTTTAGAATAAGGCATTTTCTGTTGGTATACTTGATTGTTTTTGTCAGATTTAGTTTTTACTGCTGCATTGGCCATGTATATCCTACAAAAGAAGTCTTACAACTTAACTTAATAACTTAATAAAGGTTTTAAAAAAGCCCCCTCTTTTATGTCATCAGTAGTGTCCTAAAATAAAGTTGTATAACTTATAGGGTTGTGTTTGTAACACACCATCATTATAACACAGTATTATACTTTGTCTTGTGAAAAATACTTTTAATGTGGTGTTTTGTCTATATAAAGACAAATCTACTGTTTAAAAGCCTTCAGCCTTCTACTCTCCACTTCCTGTTGTTATGTCGGGCAGTTTCTTAACTAACGTTTGAGAAATGTCCATTATCCGTGAGCAAACTGCTTCCAAGGCCATATGAGGACACTATTTTGTTGATGTCTGTCTTTTATCCTTCACTGCAGTGAAATGAAGGACTTCTTGTTTCCAACAGTCTGTTTACGAGACATCTGAGCGTGCATGCATGGATATACTGTGCTTGCCACCTGAACCAGTTGAGCTGTCTTATCACAGCTTTGTTTATATTTCCTGTAATTTGATTTTTACTTCCTGAAACAACTTTCTCTGCATGCTGTCATACTTGATGCAATATGAGTTAAGTAATAAACAGCTTAATAGATGTTTGACGTTAGTTGTAATGTGCAGCACCAGCTGTAGCGGCAGCAGTAGCACTGAATGAACCCTCTGTGTTGAACTCAGCCTTATTGTGTGTGAAACTGGAAACAATGGGAATCCAATGAGACAAGAACCATGTTCCTTACTACTGAGCCACCAAGAGGGAGGAGGGGAGAGGCCTTTTGTGTGTGTGTGTTGTGTGTGTGTGTGCGTGTGTGCGTGTGTGTGTGCGTGTATGAGAAAGAAATGGGGGAGGTGTTCGGAAAGATGTGGATGTGTGTTTGTGAAGCAGAGTTGGGTAGATGTATGAGTGTGTTTGTGCCGACGCTTACATACTGTGTTTGTTTGTGGTGAGGTTTGTTTATAAGAATAGTCTCTGTATAATAAGTCTGTTAATCTAGTTTTGAGCAGTGTCAGAGGCCAGGGAAGCAGCCATAACTATAGAGTTAAAAGCTGATTTGTGCTAATTTCTTCTCAGTTTTATTCTTTTTTGACTTATTTAATTTCTCCCTGACATTGCATATATTCAGCATTTTGTCAGAGCTTTTCATGATACTTCTCATTTCCCGGTCTGTGTGTTTTTTGCAGGTATGTGTCACACAAAACCGCGCATATGGCAAATTAGTGTTTCTGTGTAAACTCACACTCTAAAAGCACAGCCACACCCTGCTTATTATGTTCCCAGTGAAATACCCAGAGGAAACACTTCTCTACTCTTTCCACACAAAACATGTAATCCGATCACCACCATATTTACATTCTATTCATATATTTCCTCTTTTTTTTATCCCATTTGCACCTCCTGCTCTTTCCACATCAGTCCCTTTTTTAATGAAAGCAAAACATCAGTGTAGCCCTTCTTATGCACCAGGGGGCAGTAGAAAACCACTCTAAGACTTTACAGAGCCTTGCAGTTTTTTATATACATACAAACCAACACAGTGAATAGTGTTTTCCCTCCATTTATTGGACAAGTATAGGCATTTTGTTCATGTTGCACATATATGTGTAACTATTATCATGTCCATAAACCTGCTTGAGGGATCCTAGTAGTTAGTTGTAAGGACCTGACACATAACCTAACTGAATGAGATTTATAAGCAGAAACTCCATACATAGAAGCACAGATTCCTTGCTATGCACTCTCTTTACCTATCACATGCCTCCTAATATTTGCAAACATTCAATTTATAGTGACTTATCAAACTTAATAACTCCTCACTATAGTAATCCCATGATATTTCCACATGGACCCACCCTGTTATATGGTTATAGCAACCTCGAGGTACTTTCATTGATTACTTTAAATTGTTATGGGGCCTTTATGTGTTGTACCTCAGCAATCCTAGAGCTGTTTAATATCCTGTGATATTAAACAAACAAACAAAAAAAAAAATACAGCATTGGGACTTGTGATACTTTTAAATTTAATATGAGTTTACTACAGCTCTCTCTCTCTCTTCCCTCTCTTTCTCTCTGGATGTGTTTGGAGAGGCTGATCTTGCGCGTAAAACATCCCTGATATTTGAGGCGCTCCAGGGATTTAGCGAGCATGCCCAGTGCGCCCCTCTCAGCAACAGAGGAAACCACTGGTGCAGCATAGGAGTCATACCAAGCATAGCCTGCGTGTCAGTGCAGTCGACTTACAGCTGGCTGTGAGGAGAACTGACGCTACTCTTTTAGTTTTTGTTTGCTCTTTATCACCGCGATACGTGTATTTCCCCACCAAAAAAAAAAAAGAAAGTCTTAAACTCACTGCGGATTTCTGTGGGGGGTGTTTATTTTATTAAAGCAAAAAAAAACATTTTTCTAGACTAACTAAAGTTGGAGGCTGGGCCTTTTTTTTTTTTTAGCTTTTTGACCGTCGCTTTTCGAGAGAGAAAGAGAGAAAGAGAGAGAGAGAGAGGAGAAAAGAGGAGTTTTTTTTTCTTGCCCCCGTAAAAAAACCTCGATAAATGCTACTAACGAAAATGGACCTGTTGAACTACCAGTACCTGGACAAAATGAACAACAACATCGGCATCCTCTGCTATGAAGGTAAAGCTGGTTCGTGCTGTTACTACGGTTTGTTGTTTAGTTTTGAAGTTACGTCGGTGCAGTAAGTTTTTTCAGTTGGAAGTTACGCTACTTCTTTTCCACAAACCTTTTTTAAAAAAAGAAAAGATATGTTTTAATGTGTGTCGGTTGATTAAATGTCTTTATAAACACAGAGTAAAGCGGTTGTAACTTTTTTTTTTAACCGTTTGAACTCAACGGAAAAGCAGTTAGCAACGTAGTTAACGTTAGCTCCACTTTCCACTTTTACACACACACACACACGTTGTTATCTTTTAAAAAAACACACACACTGGAAGTGTTTATAAGCATGTCTTATCATTTTCTGTCCTATTGACCGCTCCTTTTTTTAAATTTTTTTATTTTTATAAAAAGAAACCGTGAGCCATCTGTGGTTGACTCACTGTTATCTACTAGCTGCTCAGCTATTTCTCTGTTATTCATCCCTGCATTCCTACATTTGTCATATTTGTGGGTAAATATCTGTCTCTCAGTGGACTCTGTGAGTCAGTCACTGTGTGTTGTTTTTACTGATTTTGTGCCTTTTTAAAAATCTGCCTCTGTTGCTGGCTCTGATTTCTTCCCCTCTCACCTCTCTGTAGTGTGGACTTCTAGTTATTTCCAGCATGTGCAGCATAGGGTTTCATATTATGTCATGTACGCACAGAGCAGGAGCTTCCATATCACTGCAAAGTGACTGACTTTAGGAGTCCTCTGCACTCTCTGCCAGCCAGTGCTCACATGTCAAGGGGTTGTAATATAATCCGCTCTTTCTGGGAGCTAAAATACAAGCAGCTTCCTCAAGTCCCCCTGCTCCTGGTTTCCAGCGTTCACGAGCACGTCTGTGAAGTGAAGTCTCCATCTGACGTCGACTTGTAACAGAAAAAGCAAAAAGAAACTGATCAGCAGGCTTCCTCTCTTGTCTGTTTTTTCCTCTTAATGCGACCGTGCCACAGTTAGCAGCTCCTCTCTACATGTAACGTATAATGAACTTTTAATAGCTCTCCTATTAAGACTGTGTGACTGAAAATCATTTTGCACCAAGGGTCAGAGAGGCTGTTCAGCGGGTGGCCAAGTATCAATTTATTGGAGCAGGTAGAAGATGATTTTTTGTCGGTGTCTAGTGCTTTGTTTTGTTGTTTGTCTGTTTGACAAACTGCAGGTAAAATTCAAGTTTTCAGGCATGTAAATTTTCAAGTTTCGCTCAGTAGTCCGACGGTAAAACTCACTCCTGAGTGCAGCGATGGTGCAGCAGATAAGATTGACCTGGGATTGAAGCCAATCAGAAAGGTTTTCTGTATCGTCGTAACGCTTCATCTTTCTCAGGTTTCATCCTGTCTATCTCAGTGAAGAAAATTACAGGAAGAGGGACATCTTAGTGGTATTTTTATACTTGTGTATCCTCTGGGTGTGATGGTTTTAGACACAATGCTTTATTTCTATCTCTGGGGGCACATCTCCACAGGATTAGCCCATCTATTTGTTTTTCTGTGTCTTTTTTTTCTCCCCCCCCTTGTGTGTTGTTTTTAGCTGACTGAGCTAAAATCTGACTCCATCATGTGCCTCGTGATAAGAAAACAAAGATAAAAGAACAGGGAAAGGAGCCAATCAGTAAAAAGAGTGAAAGAAAAGCCCTTCATGTTCAAACGTGTTGAGCCAAGAGGGGGTTTGAGGAGCTTTGTGATATTGTGGGTGTTCTGACTTGTTATTGTATGCATGAGCACACATACTCAAATACATTCCCTCATATATATATATACTGGTACACTGTCCCAAGGGCTTTAATGTGACAAGTGCAGACATGATACAAGACAAGTGTTAGGTGTGTTAATACAGCATGTGTAATAATAATAAAATTAAAAAAAAGACCTAGTCAATGAATAATGATTTGTTTTGAGGATCGGGTTGATTTTTGGAAGGATGTGAGGTATGTTGTTGGAAAGAAAAGTGCAAGAAACAAAACAACAAAAGAATTAGACGTAGTAAGGTGCAGCAAAGTGAAAGGTTAATACTTTCAAGGTGTGTTAATTGTGTTGTGGTAACACCAACCTCGGCCTTAAACATGAGTATATACTTTCTGCGGCTAAGGGGTCGCTCACATCGAGACAATAGCACAAAGATGTACTTTGTTGACATCATGAAGTCGCTTTGTGTCATGGGCGTTGTTGTCTTTATTGTTAAACAACCACCATTGTCGATGAAAACCGGCTTGACGTGACTCATGTTTACGAATGAGGTAATGTATTAAAGTTTTATTGAGGCGTTCAGTCACATTTGCGGGCTTCCTTCCTCTCTCTCTGACTGGTCCCGTGTTTCCCCTTGGAAGTTATAGCAACTGGTGCCAAATAAAACACACTGTTACCTTGAATAAATTACAGATTTCTCTGGGTAGGTGCGTAAGTGCACAACTTAATAAAATATATACAAATGTGACATTTGAATGCAGATAAGTCTTAAATTGACTGCCAAGCTTTGGATGGAGGAATATGGATGAGACAGGTATGCATATTGAAAATCTGTATTTATAGGAAAACCATTCTTGGAAACGTAATCATAAATGGTGCCCAACTCTATGCCTGCACAATAGATTTCAATTATTTATCAGCAGTAGTGAAGTCTCATTTTGTAGTTGGCCTTGACGTGCTGCCAGTCGGTGCTCATGATGCCAGGTAGCATAGCAGGAAAAGAGGACTGGAGTCAGACTTTGTTATCATCGCTGAAGTGTAGAAGAAGACAGTGAATCCATGCCTTTTCTCGTGTCCCTTTTCAGACCCAATATATCGTAGAGTATTACATTATTACATGTTGTTACAATAACTGACAAATTGATTTGCTAATCAAGAACACCAACTTGTAAACAACTGCTAACTGTACACTTCAATCTCCTGTAATACCACACCAACCGATTGCGTCCATTTGATTTTAAATCTTGTAATTTCCCAATCATATTAAACTGTGGTGTTGATTATAGTTTTGGGAATGATTGTATAGTTGTGTGATTGATTTTCTCTTAGACTCCGCACTGTTTTAGCATTTTCTTTCTCTGATTGTCCGTCTGTCTCTCTCCAGCTCTCCCTTTCTCTTCCTGTAAAGCTGCTATCAGTTGTCGGCCTGGCAGTGAGGGGTGCAGGGGAATGCTGACTGTCCCTTTTTGCTGCTGAGCGGGGAGAAAATAAACAAGGTTGAAAACCTCCTCAAAGCCGTGCGCTTTTGTCAACTCCTCTCCCTCTTTGTCAGTCTGTCTGTCTTGCCCTCCCTTCCTCTTTCTGTCAGAGATCAAACCAATCTGACGTCCGGTTTAAAAGTTCAGCTCACACCGACAAGAAACTTCTGTGTGGAAGGCTTCTTTTTTTTTGTACGTCCTTTTTGAGTATTTAAAGCCGAAAACCTCTATGGACTTAAATAATAAAGGCAACCCAGTGTGGCAAGTTCAGGTTACTGAGAAACTCCGCCAAAAATAATCACTCTTTGCTGCTCTGCAGAGACAGAAGAGGACATGCTTGGACTCATCTTTTTTTAAGTATTTGAAAGGGTGGGGAGGGGGAAGAGAGAGGGAAATGGAGGGATAGAGAGGTTCACCTCTGTTTGTAATCCAATCTCATCCTGATTCTGAGCTGTTTGAAGTTCTGTCAAGAGAAATAGGCTTTGATCATGTGGGCCTAATGAACTGAGAGAGCAGAGAGGGGGAAAAGATAGAGTGGAGTTTTACTTTTGTGCAACAGCTGTCCTTTCACTGATTATCTGCTGGTCGAATGAAAAAAAAAAGCATATTCTCGTCATATTGCAGTGTTGTGAGTCAGTGTTTCTCATACGTATAAGCTATACAAAAGATAATGTTCTCAGCTGTAGTACAGCATGTATTGTGATGAGTGGTTGTGTGACTACTTCGTTCCTTGTTCCCGTCTGTCTTGTCATGTCAAGGTAAACGGCACAAAAGACAGATGAGGATGGGAAAGCGGAGTCCTTTCTACCACTGTCATCCTGTACTTCTGCCTATTTCTGTGTTTTATTATGCCTGCTGCTGTGCAAATATCATTCAAAACTCAAATACACACATTTGGCTATTTAAGGTCTGCCGTGGTGAAACAGGCATGACTCACAAAGGTTAGTTTTTGGCGTAAATCGGTACACCAAGTTCCCAAGCTATCCCTAGCTAACTAATCCAGCTACTTTCAGATAGGTGCACCTAACTGGCAAGTGTAATGTTGCTCTCCTTTACTGTTGTTAGATCAACAGTGTTTGACTCTACACGGCCAAATGTCTTATTTGTTTGCAGGGGAAACAGTCAAAGACTCACCCCTTGTTGAGCGCTTCACCCCTGAACCACTGATAAGCTATTATGTGTCCTGGTTCCTGATTGGACAATGTGGTGTCACAGTCGCCCTTCTTTTATTGCCATCCCCGTGTCCTGCCAAAAACAATGATGTCACCCTTGTTGCCATGGTACACAGTGGGGCGAGCAGGAACATGCCAGAGAGAGAGAGAGAGAGAGGCTGTTGCGTTTGGAGGCCATGCTAAAACAGTGGAGCACACATTTTATTACATTACAAAGCTTCTTCAGTGTGCTCTTCAGAGTGATTTGAACACGCTGCAGCCTTCTGAATGACTTAATGATATAATTGTTTTCAGATCAGCTTAAACTGATTTTCACCCATATTTTATGACTTCATGCATCCAAGAGTCATTGTGTCACTGTCTTCTTCTAGACAGCTCTGGAAGTGGTTGCACTGAACAAACAGTACAGTGTTTTGCTGCTAATAGTATAGTCCAGTTTTCATCTATATAATATACGTTTTTGAAATTTGTAAAATCTGCTGGATCACCTTTTTAATATTGAAAATAAATCCTGTAGTCCGTTAAATGCTGTATTTACATACTATGGCAGAAATGTAATATAATATGCATAACTGTGATTTCATTAGTGTATAATCACCTGAAAATAAGTCACCTTAAAATGAGCCTTTTATATTGTCCATGGACCGTGTTAAGCCGGCTTTTCGATAGTAGTTTCTCATTTATGCAAGAAGGAGGAAGTGAGGCGAGGGTGTTGCAGTCTACACCTACACTGCTAGACACCACTAAATCCCACACACAGCTCCTTTTAAAACCTCAGAATCAATAAGAATTTGAAAAAATGAGCAATGTCCAGCAGATTTATTGTTAGTTTGTTCTTCTTTGTTCTTTATTTATCGCTGCCTGTCTAAATTCCTGTAAACCTGGCAGAATAAGAGTTATATCTAACATTTAATACAGTGCAGTTTGAATAATGAAGTCACTACCGTGCTGGCAATCAGCACTGATTTGTGTTTGTCTTTTAATCTGCAACACCAATGCCAGAAAAGTAAATAAATCCCCAAAACACAGTCAACACTGCACTGTTTGTAAAATCAAATTATTTGAAACGAATCAGGAGGGACCAATTGTGTTGTGTTGAGTATAGGAGTAGTTATGGAGAAAGCTTTTTAGATGGAGTTTCAGTCTAGGCTTTATGTTTTGTTTGGGAAAAGTCAGACAGATACATGAGGCTGAAGCAGTGGAAAGTCCCCGTGCTGAGACAGAGCCAGTGGTAGTAGTTTTCCTGATTCTCTTTTGCTCTTACTCCCACTCACTGACAACTCTGTAGGCCTTCTGTACCAGAACAAGACTGGAGGAAAGCAGAGAGAGAGAGAAATAGTTGACACCACACACACACACACACACACACACACACACACACACACACACACACACACGTATATGTAGAACCCATCCACAACTATTTCTTCCAAAACATTCTCAACCAGATACTCCTCTGCTTATGCCAGAGGTTTGTGCCTCACTCAGCAAACTGTATAAGTCAACAAAATCCAAAGTTTAAGCTGGAGCGCAGCCTGTACAGTAACACTGTCATGAAGTAGTTTTCGTGGTTAACTTGTTTAAAGTGGCAATAAAACAGTTGCCTTCTACTTGAAAATACCATAATTTTGACTAATTACCATAATTTACGTCCATAGCTAAGTACCCTGTTGGAAGTGTAAGCACACGTGAGTTGACAGCGCTGGTCTCAGTCCATTCTCAGTCACGTTTGAAGTCACCAAATGATAATCTCTGCCTTATATTATTGTTTAACTTCTAAAACTTTGGAAAACAGGTTCAACTACAACTTTTTTTTTTCTCCTTGGTTACTTTTTAGGTGAAGCAGCTTTGAGGGGGGACCCCAGACTCCAGTCCTTGTCTCTGTCCTCATCTTCCTCCTCCTCATCGTCCTCTTCGTCGTCATCCTCTTCATCTTCCATCTCCTCCATCTCCAGCCACAGGACAGGTCCTCCTCCCATCAGCCCCACCAAGAGGAAGCTGAGTGGGGACCAGGGGGACAGCGACATGGATGACAACGAGCATGTGGCAAAAATGAGCCGACTGTTTGCTGCACAGCTGTGAGTACACATACTGAGAAACACTTAATGTACTGTTGCACGAGTCAACAGGTACTTTCTAATAAAAACCATGATGAAGTCCTTGAAATTTAATTATTCTCTAGATGCTCATTTCCTGAGGTACGACCACTAATATACATTCAATTTTCTATCACTGAACCTTCCTCTTTCTCTTCACCTCTCTGCCTATAAGCTACATTTGCACGCACACACATAAAACTCACTGTTTTTAAAAGAAGTCATTTTTGACTTGTGTATGCAAGTGTTTCTGTTGGCCATATGTTTGCGGGCTCCTCGCTCGGTGAAGCTGTGCACAGGCAGGCTTTCTCAGAAGTCCCAGTTTGGACTCCAGGGTGCTATGCCAGGTTTAGCTGGCTCCACAGTGTTCTCCTTATAGCCGCAGATCTCTGGAAGCTTGGAAACAGGGACTGCACGACAGAAAGATTACTCACATCTCCAACGTTCCCACATTCCCACTTCCAGAGATTCCACAGATTCTGGAGCACTGATTGGTGGTGAAGGACTGCTGGGGCCGGGGGGCAGCAGAGTCAAAACTCTGTGCCTCGCTCTCTCTTTCCTGGTTTGACTGAGTCAGTCATGGGACTCCAGCCATTGCTATTTATTGCAGAGAGAGTCAGGGAGGTGTTGGATAGAGTGGTGCAGTTTTGCATGCATGCTAATTCACAGCAACATGTCCCGTTGCTGAAAACATTAGTAATATTATAAATTATTGATAGCTGTTGTTTTTATTTCATTAAATTCACCTGTTTCTCAGTCAACATGGCTGTGACATAATGGAACAAAGTAGATGTTGATGCACTGGATATACTGGAAGGCCTGGATTAAGAGACGAGCACAGTTACTGGCAGTGAATTTGTGTGGTTAAGCATATGCAAACACACAGATGCATGTGGGAATGCACATTGTGTACACTGGCACAAACACCTTTTAGACTTTAAAGGTAACTCTAAATCACCAATAAATCTGAGAGGATCCTGTTGTTTCTCCAGAATCAGGCTTTGCCACGACAATTGCAAAAGTTGTTCACTTGCCTGTGTGACAGGGCAGGGATATTTCAGCACGGCTTGTGTTACAGGTAGGACTTTTGAATCAAGTTGTTCTAGTGGCACGGGGGCAGGGTCTTTGTTCCTTCATCTTGTGACTGTCTGGGCTCACATAACAAAGGATTAACTTGTGCGTCTTGACATTTGTGCAGAGTCATGTTGTTTCCTGTTATGGATGTGTCAGTGGTGGGAGAATTACCATTATACTCTTCAGAAAAACCAGGCAGTAAATCCATCTTCCCACTTGGTGGTTGTTTTTTTTTTCCTCTGTTGTCTCAGATATTTTTCATGCACAATGCGGTTAACTTCTGCATACATTGATAAGCAAATGCTCCTACTCATGTATCACGAGTTGGATTTTATTTTGTAAGACGGTCTGCCAAAGCACAATTGGACTTATTGTCATATTGGCTTTCAGTTGGTGTCGCAACTCCTCGCCACAGCTTCTAAATGCCATTTTGTGTAGTTAAAATTAGGTTATCTGAAAATAAAAAGTTCTGATGTTTTAAGACTTTTCAAACTGCTCATTGTACCATGATCATTTCCTAGAAGTAACCTGTGATAAGCCATAATCCCTTTATATAATCTTCATTTTAATTATGACCTTGAAGCCATATGACTCCATGACTGAAGGTTAATCTCTACCCAAGAAAAGTCAATTGCTAGTTCACTTGTTGCAACTTGAAGTTAAACCCTCATCAAGATATATATTTTTTGTCATCCTGGAAACCTATTTGCCTGAGGGCCATCCTGAATTTTCTCTTATTTTTAGTAATTTAATTTGAGGTTTCTCTAAAGGGCTTTCTTTCCCTGGCAAAGGTACCTGCTGAGTGACTTGTTGAAACCTGCAGTGAGACTGAGCCTCTGAAAAGTTTTCCTCCTCGTTTGAACTGTTGTGCCTGTCCAAAGAACAGTGATTACACCAAAGTGGAGAATTATGGGTTGTCGCTACAGAAAAAGTTATGCTGAAAATAGCAGGTAAAAACAGCCTCTATAGAAAACACTGCGGGACACTTCACAGTCGACATGTCTTTATTTAACATAAATGAGCTCATCTGTCAATTGTAGGAACAGTGATTAGGGTTAATTTGAAAACGATGGACTTATTAGGGCGAAGAAGCTGAACAGAAAACCAGAAAATTAAATACTGAAACCCCCCCACCACACATGCACACACACGTACACCACACATACACCACGCACACACATCTCAAATGTCCAGAGATGGTTATCTGACACCATTCTAGCTGTTGGATTTTGCTGGCTGCTTCTGCCTGTATAGCTTTTTGTTGTTTTTTTTTTTTGTTTGCACTGATTGCTCTGCTCGGTGTTGACTATTCCTGCATGTTTAGAAGCTTTTGTGTTCATTCTCTTCTTTTTAAAAAAAGACGTTTTACTCTGTTTTGCTTGATTGGCAGTTTTCCCGTGCGCTGACCAGAACAGTAGCTAGTGTTTTTTTTGTCGAGCTCTTAGTTGGCTTTCTTTCGTCTGTAAGTTCAGTCATATTTTCGGTGAGTGTTGACACGAACAGATACCTGACACCTCAGACTGGAGGTAGGGCTATGAAGGAGGACGCTTAGGTTTCCTTTGTTGTCCAATCAGGACAAGCTGAAGTCAGGGAGAGGCACAGACTGGGGCGAGAGGGAAAACTTTGTGAACCAACTCACAGCATTAACAGCCATGATACATGAATGAATTTACCTTTTGTAAACAGCCTGTTTATTTAACAATGTGGTTGTGGCTGTTTTAATGTCGTCCCCTTCAGTTTTTGCTCTGAAGTCACTAATGCAATACAGATAAGTTTATGACACATTAAATTCAGCATATAAAAATATTGGCAGTCTTAGTGGCAGGCATGTACTGAGTCTGCATGTGTTTGTGTAGGTATGCACATGTGTCGTCGTGTCCATACATGCATGTGTGCTTGCCAGTCTGTTATCATCTGTGTGTGTGTGTGTGTGTGTGTATGTGTGGTGAGTGGGCTCCTTGTCAGGCAGCAGGAGCTACTTTCTCATTTTCTCTGAGGAGTAGGAGGAGTCTTGAACAAAGAAGCCTTATCCTGTCCACTGGAGCCTGCGGGCTTGAAGCTTGCTGCTGCCTGCTCGCCTGCCCGCCACTCTGCAGTTGTAGACCCGCCAATACAAAAGTCCTCTTGCTCAGCTGTTTCATCCCTTCTTAAGAATATGAGCCAGTCACAGAGCAAGGTTTTGTACAGGCTTTTAATTGGGGTGTATAACTACAGGAAAGTGTATTCACAGCCGCCAGGTTACATGTGATTTATTGTCATTCATTGTAACCATAATGTGTGTTTTTCAAAATATTCTTAGTTGTTTTGTTCTGTAAATTACAACAAACACATAATTACCAAGTCAGATTGTGATGAACCTGACGAGTTAATGTGATGTTTTCAGCGAGCGATCTCTGCTAGTGCTCGGAGCAGATTTTTCATGTTTTTCTTGGAAAAGACAAAAGACAATAATTCAGAGGTCTGAAAATAAAAGAGCTACATGCCCTGCATACACAATAGTACACGAGCTTTCTTTTACATTCATGCTACGTTATTGTGAAAGGTCATGCTGTAGAAATGAGCTAAAACCACATCCGAGTTAGTCAGTTTGCTGCTGTAAGTACTGTAGCATACAGTAACTGCAGCTTCTTTCTACTGGGAACTTCATCAGCAAGTTGTTCTCATGGAAGTTTCTCCATAAGCCAAATGGGGAGAAAAAAAAGTGTGTGTGTGTTTGTGTGTGTGGCCAAGCCTGGTGAAGTCATTGTTACCCTCTTGTTTTACATGGGACTATTTATGTAGTGTGTATGTGAGGAAAGGAGGGGGGAGATTATTTGTGTGTGTGTGTATCTGTGTGTGTTCACATGTTGTTTTCTTTGCCTTCTTGTTGTGGTTGTTCCCATATCCGATCTGTCCCAGCTTCAATAACAAAAGGATTTTCTTCAGTTTTCTTTCCCCACCGTCAGTTAACTGTCGAATATGTGCTTGATTTCTATCAGTGTTTCTGCTCAAGTGAAAATCTGCAAAAACTACGAACGATGCAAACGTCTATCTTACTCCCTTTAGATACGAAGCATAATATATGGTTTAACATAGCGTTTACATTCATTTGATGTAAAGTTTTATATTTTATGTATGCATGTCACATACGATTACTTGATTTATAACAATAATAATCTGTGAATGACATCTGTGAAGATATGTTTCCTCTGGGATTTCACTATACTATTTTAAAGGATACAAATATTATTGCTAACTTCCGCTCTGTCCCGCTACTAAAACCTGGACTCAGCAAAGTAAACTGTGTTGAGAGATGTTTGTATACTTTATATACATAGCCTGGTTAGGCACTGAGGCTCACTGCCTCTGTGTGTGTGTGTTTGTGTGTGTGTGTGTATGTGTATATATATATATATATATATGCTTCAGAGCTTGGGTCTGGTTGTAACCTGTGGTTGAGCCTTCATCCTCCTCTGTTTTTTGTCGTCTTCTCCTCTCTACGCCCTGATTCTTCCCAGATGTTTCCTGTGTGTATCTCTCTCTCTCTCTCTCTCTCTCTCTCTCTCTCTCTCTTTCTCTCTCTCTCACTGACTATTTATTTCTTAAAGGAGCAGGATATGAATCTCTGCCAACCGAAGATTTGTAGTGAGGTTTTCTCTGAAGACTCTGGAGCACAATTGTGAGAAAAAGTGTTGAACTTTTATAGCTTCTGTATCTTTGCCTTGAAGTAAAACATAGCTAACTCACCAAATTGGCAGTCTACGATGGAGCTAAACCTGGCACCCTTTTGAAAACTAAACCATATTTTAAAGTCTTCGGTTCATATGTTTATATTTGTTTTATTTAGTTTTCCATTGTGGCAATTAGGTAAGTTAGGTCATACAAAGCTGCTTGTTAAGCCAGCAAGAGCAAATTACAAGTTTTCAGGTTTTACAGGAATACTGGCCTACAATGTTTTTTTTTCTTTTCTTTATAAGTCATTCAAACACATGGTCACAGTCATGATCTTTAACTTGAGGGTTACTTGAAGACAGGGTGTCATGTGAATGGTTGCTTAAAGGGCTGTACTTAATGACAGATTCTAGTGGTGTAATATTGTTCAAGATATATGACTATATCATTTATGTATCGAGGGTTGGACTCTCTGGGTTTTAAATTAAGGGATCTTTCAGTGTGTGCCCACCACAGTGACTACCACTAATGCCAGGCTGCAAAAAACCCAGACTCTAGTAAAATAGAATCAAATAGATATCTGCTCTCTATTTCATTGTGTCAGGCAGTCCGTTCTGATGTCGGCCACGCGGTTCTCATTTTCAACGAGTCAACCGAAGAAGGAAAAAAGCCAGAATAAAATAGAAATACAGATTATAAAATACAAAATGATTTAGAGATAAATTTGTTATAGTCTTCTGATACGTGTTGACATATGTCTGTTTTGCCAGTTAAACGACTGTCACAAATACATATTTTATCAAAATTTAGTCTGGTAGGCTGCACAGATATAATACTCTGTAGTAGACCCTCACTCCAATATTTTAACAAATTATTGTGAATCTAAATCTATCCCACATGCAAAAACGCACCAAGAATCAACACAGAATTGTTGTAGCTTTTGTTCAGCAGGCAAAAACTGACCATTACACATTGATTGTTAGCGTGTGTGCGTGTGTGTGTGTTTTGTTGAGTCTGATCAATTTGACCTGCAAAAGAATTGTTGATGTTCAGCCAATTCAAGATCCAAGGCAAAAGTTTCATTTTGTATTTCAGCCAACTTGAAGAAATATTATTTAGTCACAGCTGGTAAAATCTGTCTGGGACAGTCTTTTTTCAGCAAGCAGTCCCCTACTTATAAATAAGAAGCCTGCAGTCAAAACACTGGTAATGAGAGCTGACTTGATTGTCGTAAAATTGAATGCTTTCTCTCACGCATACATTATTAGATTTTAGACTTTTCTCTCTCAGTGTGAGCCCTTGCACTTTTGTGTGGTGTTTACTCCATATTGATGCTTGATCCACGAGTGATTAGTAACCCAGTGAACATTTATTGTGAAATAAGATTAAGCTGCATCCCAACCTCTTACCCTGGCTTTTTTCACAGTCCACTCCTCCCCTTATTCTTTGTAGGAGCCAAGTCGCAGAGTTTTTTTTACTTTTGAAAAGTTCTCTCCCACTTCTAGCTCTCATTCTCTCTTCTAGTCCCAGACCTGGCAACCCTGTCTTAGCCTCTTAGCTCTTTAGCTCTAGCCCTTGTTACCATCCCGATGTCTCATGTGTCGCCCTTGCCATCCACCCTTTGCATCCTCTCCCTCTCTCCCCAGCTGCGACCCTAACGATAATTAAGAGGTGAGTAAGAGAGACAAAGACACAGGGTGGGTTTTTGAATGCCTGATCCCTGGCATGAAATGCGGTCCGGGGTTTGGTGGGCAATCAGGCGAGGGGAAGGAGGGGGCGGCGGTGGATTCGACAGCCACGCCATTCATTGGTCGGATTTGTTGATCCCGTTCACTAGCTCCTGCAATGGCCCCTCTTGTGTGAGGATGTGGGCATGTCTGCTCTTTGGCAATGATTAAAGTTTGGAACAACTTCCACAACCTAACTCAAGACCCAGCTGCTGGGAGGGGGATGAGAGAGAGCGAGGGTGGGCTGTATTATCTGTTTGCCTCTAAGCTAATCAAGGGATTGTTTATATTTGGAGATAAAGTTATACAGGAGGACTTTGGTTTGTAGCATTTGATTAAAGGTTGATGTTTCCTGTCGGAATAATTTAAACGATATTCACTAGAGCACACTTGTGTGATTATTATGAACCGATTTGAATGTGATTGACTCCACAGTGCCGTTGATTTTTTTTGACTATTAAATAAAGAATGAAACTGAGGATTGATGCCACTATGGGAAAACATAAAAGCTTGTTGGTGAGCTTTCGGCCAGGATTTATAAAAGCCCTGCCAAGTCTCTCCCTCTTTAACCCCCAGGAAGTTTGCTGCCGATTGTGAGGGGGGAAAAAAAGAGAAAGAAAGACAAAGAGAGAGAGAGAAAGAGGGGGTCCCTAATGTAAGCTCTCGGCACAAACGAAGGAAACTACCGACCTCGCTCTTTCTTATAGTAGAGGTCCGGACCATTCACATGCAGCCACCCCCCTCCCTCCCCACCTCTCCTCAGCTCTTCCTCTCTGTATTCTGTGGAGACTATTTATTTGTGGAGGACGGTGCTGTGGACTCCAGATGCTTGACCCAGCAGTCAGGTTGCCTGGTCACATGGCGCTACAACTGTTTGCCTGAACTTGTTGTTTTGCATCCAAACAAACCTTGAAGGGCTGCTGAAGCTTTTTCACTCTGGAGTCTGTTGTGTATTCTCACTGTAATTTCCCAGCTTGGGATAAATAAAATCTATCTATCTATCTATCTATCTATCTATCTATCTATCTATCTATCTATCTATCTATCTATCTATCTATCTATCTATCTATCTATCTATCTATATCTATCTATCTATCTATCTATCTATCTATCTATCTATCTATCTATCTATCTATCTATCTATCTATCTGTCTATCTGTCTATCTGTCTAGTTCACATGCGCAGGGACATGCCTCCATATGTTATGCGGCGAAGAATAAAAAGGGAATTTCAAGTTCTATTCCGTCCTCGAATTAGTGCAGCCCATTTATAGTTTATTTATAGGATATGTGAACATATTGTTTTGTGAATGGATGTGTGCATGCATGTGGGTATGGAGCTGGAGAGGGAAGACGAGATAGCAAGAGGCAAGCACAGTAAATCTTCCTCCCTGTAACTGGGCCTCAAATCGTAGGAGGGGAGTGGAGCTGCTGCAGTAAGGGTGTAATACATAGTTGAATACACACACAGAAAAACACAGACCACATTTGACGCACTGAGCAAAATAATTGCTACCTGTTGAAGTGTGCACAGTATCAGGCACCACCACTTCACTACATATCAAACGTTTCAAAGTCATTATCATCAGAGCCGGGAGCTGGGGAGGAAAAAAAAAGAAGCCGAAAGCTGTGTTGTGTTAAACTGTCGTTACTTGAATCCCTTATCCCTATCTCTGCTTTCTCAATGATTAAAATATGAGCTCACAGTTTGGAGAGAACGCAGGGATTTCTGTGTGGTGGGAAGTAATCCTCTTTCATATGGAAAGTGTGTGGCCAGCCTACCTTCTTTCACCTTTAGTATTCAGCTCATGGTTGTGAGTGTGGCCAGCATTGTATTGTGGAATAGAAGTCAAGGGAAAGAGAAAAAAAAAACATAAGAAGAGGGAAGTCAGCGAGCGACAGTTTTGTTGACAGTGGAGTCCTCAGCTTGCGTCAATGCTGCATTAGCTGCAGGATTTTTCATCCGACAGCAGAGAGTGCAGCTGGCTTCGGGTTCAGAGATAAAAACTGATTTGCAGTACTGAGGAAACCACTTTAGAGCTTTGAACTTTGTGCCTGTTTGCCCCTCTGTGCAGGGATAAGTTTGGAGTCCATCCATGTTGGATAAAGTTAGGAGCGTGTTCCTTCCTCCTTCCTAGACTTAACAGCAAAGAGAGAGAGAGAGTGTGTGTGTGTGCGTGCGTGCTTGTACAAACCCTCCAGCAATCTGAGAAGTACGAGTGTGTGTTTCAGTGTGTGTGTGTGTGTGTGAGGTCAGTATTAATAGCTTCTGCTGGTCCTGCAGTGTTTGACACAGAGAGTCCCATTTACAATAGTTCTTTTGTTTATCTCCCCTCTTTCCTCCCTCATCTCTCGTTCTTTCTAAAAAGGGGGACTCTTTTTTTCTTTTTACCTCTCCGTCTGTATTCATCTCCTGACTGCTCATCTTTTTTCTCTGGCTATTTTCTACTTCGACACTCCATCTGCTACCAGTCTTTCCTCGCTTTGTTTTCTTTTGAGCTCATCCTTGACACCTAAATTTATTATTTGACCCGCTTTAATTACTATTCAGATTCACCGAATTAATGAATTCAGAGTCAGTATAGTGCTATTGGATCCTAAAATAAGTGCACATACAATAAATACACAGCTCAGTGTGCAGGTTAAATGAATGTGCCTCTATCTGTCTCTGTTCCCCAGGAAACCTAATGGAGACTACCGCAGCTCCCCTGTCTCCAAGGACCGAAGCCGGAGCCCCATCGAGCGTGTGGTGGTGCCCAGTGCTCTGGGAGTTCACAGCAACCACCTGTACAGCCATGCCCACCACCACCATCACCACCTGGCCAGCTTAGCCGGTATGGACCAGCCACTGGCACTCACCAAAAACAGCATGGTGGAGTCGGCACGTAGCAGCACAGCAACCATGGCCACAGTGCCGCACACAGTCAGCGCCGTGGAGCGCCAGCAGGTAAGCTGCACGTCCTGTTTCTTTGATTCTAGTACTGACTACATCTCTTGTAAATTGTTAGGTAAAACCTCAGCTCCGGTAGGTTCCCCACATGATGTGACTAATGTGCTTTCATTAGCCAGGCTCCTTGGATGCTGGAGAGTAGAAATTTCCTATTTGGCGTGTTAGCCAAAAATGTTTTCAAACCCTGGTGGTCACTGAATCACTCTCTCTCCCTTCAAACCTCCCTTTGGTCTGTCGTTTCTGCATTTCTAATTCAGTTTTCTTTATATTTACACCCACTCTTGACACAATCGTTTATTCTGTTTGGTGGTCCCTAAATGTTGAATTTGTGTCTTTCAGAATCGTCCTTCAGTGATCACATGCGCCCCAGCCAACAACCGCAACTGCAACCTGTCTCACTGTCCAGTCTCCCACAACGGCTGCTCAAGCCTCACTAACAACTACAGGAGAATCAACAGTGAGTTCATGCAAGTGCATCTGGAAGGACACATAACATTCACTCTATTCTAGTATATGTATTTTTTCTTTTATTAATTGGGTTTAAGGGGCAGTGATGAGTGAGCTTGATTTCTGTGTGACCTATATTGAGCACATTTCTCTGTGGATTTTGGAAACAAACTTATTTCCCATACAAAACAGTTTGTGGGAAACCTCTCCATGAGTGCAAATCACCCCCTGGAGAAAACACAGCCTGCTCATAGTCTCCACATTCAAACAACAACAACAAAACAAGCATCCCAGTTTTCTGTCAGTTGTGATGAGGACATGCGTTATTTACTACCATGTCTGTTCTTTATATTGAAGAAGTGTCCTGAGCCCTCAGCCAAACACGTCTGTTTTATCCGTCCTGTCTGAGAGTGTCAGTCATGTTTTCTGTGGGTTGATAACTTAACTGTGGCCATTTTTATGATCCCAGTGAAATCCCTATGATCTCATTGAGGTTAACAGTGAAACTTAAAACGGTGATTTAATACAAAAAGACTGCAATGAAAAAGTGAAGTAGATGTCAGAGTTTTTCCATTGACCTAAAATGCACATTACTGATGTTCAAATTGATGCGAGGCAATAAATTGCCCACTGAACTTTATACAAGTGAGTTTTAGAGAGTTTCCCTTTTTTCATTACGGGAGCGTAAACCTCTCTCACCTTCTCCTATCCTCCCCATTCTAGCCAACACAGCATGTGACCCGGTGATCGAGGAGCATTTCCGCCGCAGCCTCGGGAAGAACTACAAGGAGCCCGAGCCCACCGCCACCAACTCGGTGTCCATCACAGGCTCGGTGGACGACCACTTCGCCAAGGCGCTGGGCGAGACCTGGCTGCAGATTAAAAACAAGGGGAGCCCCTCATCGTCCGGCAGCAGCCCAAACTCCTCCCCTGACAGTCACATGGTCAATCACAACCACTCTCCTTCTGTGGTCTCCTGAAGGAGGAGGGGTTTAAGAGGGATTTGCCCCCGTTTCCCCAATCCCTCCCAACCACCCCCAGCTCCAACACCCATGCCCCCGTCACTTTGGTCTGTCACCAGCATCCCTGAGGGAATGCCTGCCTGCTGGTCTGCTCAAAACATCCAAAACCCTGAAGCCTGCTCTCTCTTTCTATGCAGGAGGATCAACCAAGCAATATAACAACATGGTGTTTTTTTTGTTTTGTTTTTTATCCTTCTGTGCTCTGGTGTGGCAATGCCAGACAATAATCAGTAATGAGTGATGAGGGTTTGACTTTGGGACTTGAGTGGAGCATCGAGCTGCTCCTTCCAATCATTCACCATCCCTGCAAGCTTGGAGCTGAGCAAGCATCTGTAGTTATATGTACATAAAGAGAGAGAGAGAAGGCGGTGTTTTAATTATTAATTTTCTTCTTTTTTGTTTGTTTGTTTCTTTAACAGTAGTTTTGTGTACTGCTTTTGCGTTACGAGATGCCCGACATTTGAAAGAAAAGATAAGTGAGAAACACTTAAAGTCATCACAAACCACCTGACTGTGCTACCAAAGAAACCTCAGACACTGATGCTTATCGACGCTCACCTAAAAAAACAAACAACAAAAAGCCATTCGGTCTCTCCTCCCTCTGTTTTTAATCTGTTCTCACTCTCTCGCCTTCTTTCTCTGTTCCTCTCTGTCCTGTGTATGAGTTCTGATGGTTTTGTTACTGTATGTGTATACTTTGGTGATCGACTTGGTCTGATTTGCACTACTGCCGTAGAGGGTAAAGGGTGGCATGTCAATACTGTAATCTGGCACTGCACACACTGGGGCTGATAAAGCTGATTTTGATGCAATCTAGTATAATCCAGCTTTTGTTGGAACCTCTATTTCATCTCCCATTAACATTTTTCTTTTCTTTTGTTTGTTGTTTTTAATCTACAAGCCACACTATTATACATCGTTTGTTTTTTGAAAAACAGAAAACACATAGCAGTGGGGCTGGGCAGTTTAAAATGATAAGAGATATGCAAAGTAATCTGAATTTGGACACCACGTGTTCATTGTGCAATTGCAGTGCTTGCATGGTAAGAGAAGGTGGGTGGAATAAAAGGTTGCTTGTATTGACACATTTGGCAACCACTGTCTCAAAACAAGACGTGTCCAAACCATTGATGAATTGGATAATAGGATAAAAAGGATATAAATGAACAAGTAAACTGTGGGAGAAACTGGCAGCAACTCTGAAAAGTGTGAGAAGAAAGCAGCAAATTGTTATGTGGAAGTCCAAATATTTGGGAAGAAGAAAGACACAATTTAAATGAATTCCATAATTGACACAAACAAGAAAACTGGAGTAGGAATTATGCGACTATGGTGGTAAGAATTTGTTCACCCACCTTTTTTTCCACTGTGTAAATGTAGCAGAAAATGTGTATAACATAGTGGCTACGTTCAAATCAAATCAGATTTTATTTGTATAGCCCAAAGTCACAAAGTACATTTTCCTCGGAGGGCTGTCCTTAGACCCTCGGTTCGAGTGAGGAAACTATTTAAAATATAGTGAGATACGAACCCGCCCAGACCTACGCCAGCTCTTACTGCATATCCTGAGCAACAACACATAGATCCAATTAGTAAATTAAGTGGTGTTGATTGGTGTCTGTAAAGATAACTATATTGTTGCCCCAACAAAAACATACAAAACAAACAGTGCCAAATCGTCGCATTTCATTTCACAAGCACAGTCAGGTTATGGAGTCGGCTCACTGTGGTGCTGACGGACATCACAGCCATCATGAGAGGAGATCAGGACTGACTGACGGTTGTTCGAGGTTGTGCTCTGCTGAACAATGTGCTTTGATGTGGTTCACGGGCTTAACTGCTGACAGTGATGAGGGGATGACGCTGCATGTCACTTTGTGGTTGGAAAAAAAAACAGAAACAAAATGTCTGGTTTCTAGACCGGGGGAGAGAAGATTATTCAGATCTCTTCAAACACACCTTTTGTTTTTTGTAACTCTTTGAACACAGGTGTAATTATATCCGGCTCACACCCCGCTATCCCTCCCTCTCCTTACACACTGTGGTTTGATAGATTTCTACAAGGTTTGAAGGGTAAACTAATGCTTTTACAGATGCATGTCTTTTTTTGTTTGTTTTGTTTTTAATAGCTGGTATCTATTAATGTTTTAAGCATTTCAATCTTAACTACTATTAGCCTTTTCATTTGGACGTTAGTTGTTACTTCTTTCATTGTCAGTAACAGACATAGACACTATACACTCACTGCTGGGTCAGTTGTACTCCATATTATTATTGTTATTGTTATTATTACAGTTTTGTATTTTTGTTTTCCATTAATATCAGTATGGTAACAAACATCTATAGTGGGACAGCCTCCGGACAGGCTCTGTTTAACGATGAGAACTGGGTCTCTCAAATCCAACCTCGACACGCCTGAACCGATCAGCTCATTCCCACAGCAGAGCAGCGACGGCTCTAGTGTCGAGTTGGCGTTGGGATGCCCAGCCCGCGTAAAGGTTTTCTTAAGATGTTGATCCATCGGTGGTACAGGATGCTACAACCTTCAGCGTGACTGAGCTGAGACACCAAATTGGCACACATTAGTCAGCAGGGCCTCATTTTCCCAGAAAAGCACATCAGCCTGAGATAAAATGTACTTAATTCTTATGAGTGTTTGGCTTTATCCACAAAAGTACATTACAGAGCACAGGCTCACACTGCGATGCTTCTGGGAAACAAGGTACTCTTAATAATAAGAGCTTGTGATGGCAGCTCTCAAACATCTTGCTGATGTACGAGCTAACAAAGATGATGGCAAGTAAAATACAACACTGAGCTGATAATTGGTCTGTATTTATGGCATGATGTCACAGCTCTTTGAACCATCATCAGTTGATCTTTTGTGGCCCGATTTGGTGTCCAGACCTTTTTGTTGTATTTCAGTGCTTTCTTTTTCTGAACAGCATTGTATTGTCGCTGCAGTTAAGCTAGACTGCTGCAGTCTGAGAAAATGAATTTAACTCTGTAAAGGAGCCTGCGCCAAGATGGCATACATTCCTCCAATAGGGAACTTTGTACACACTCAGTATCTCCATATCAACACACAGAGCTAATAACCAGCCGACTGTCCCGGAGTTCCTTGCCGATAGGGTTTTCATGCGTCTTCATCGGAAATACCAGGTGTCCACTTTGTTTTGTTTTTTTGTCTTTGCATCAAGCAAATTGGCCATATTCATATAGTATGAAAGGAACAAACAAGTATTTCTGCCATAACATTTTTGAGGACATTCGGAGCATAGACTTTAGAGAACCGGGATTAACAGCTGTTATTTAAAAAAGTAGAGAAATGTCTCTGAGCTGAGGTTTAAAGGTGACGAGGTTCAGGTTTGTTTGGTTTTGTACGATCCGTCACGAGCCCTCCGTGTCCTCGAATGTCCACACATTCCATCCTCAACTGTCAGAACTGACGGCGACACAGAAATTTGAATCATAACGCAACTGCCAGTGAATTATATACCTTAACAAATGAGTAGTTTACGATCTAAACGAGCTTTCTGTGACAGGTTCAGAGTGGTTTGGATGATGATATTTAGCAGGCAGGTGTTTTTTTTGTTTTTGTTTTTTTGGGTGGGGTCGGGGGGCGGCAGAGCTTCAGGAGCTGAGCTTCTGTAAACACGACCTGTGTGTGCCAGGAGACGTTCAGCTGCCACTGGAAGTCTTTTGAAGGTCTCACAGCGATGCCTGCCCCCCTCCTCTCAGACTAAGTTGACCTTGATTTAGGTTGGATGTAGAACATGCTAGAAAACACGAGGGAAAAGGGCTCAGTGTCCAGAGGATTTTGTTTTTCTATTATTATTCTTTCTCATTATCATTTCACTACCACCTTGTAGGTAGGAGGCTCTCTTTCTGCTTCGGCACACACTCCCTACACACTGTAGGAAAATCACTTAATAAAAAAAAAAAATACTTTTTTTTTATAATAGGTAACTATAAGACCATCATTACGCTGTGCGTAACGAATGTACAGAGAAAAAAATCGTAGGTATTTTTTGAGGAACAATTAATTTGTTAATGATATGTAGCTATTTAATTGTTGGTTTTCCCTGTCCTTATATTGTAATCATTGCATTTTCTTTTTTTTTTTTTTTTTTAAAAAAGTTGATCTTTTTTGTTTATAGAGTTTGTCTCGTTAGAGTAAAGGTTCAAGTGCAGGAACACAGCAAACGTATGAAACCACAATTTAGCCACTGGTGTGTCGGTGACAATCGCTACTTCCATTGGTCCCCGAAATTCTGCAACCATTTAACTTGTGTCCGATCATGTGACCTCCGAGACACCTGAACAAAAGTTTCACTTGTGTGAGCAAAAAGAGGTCGTCCTGTTGGAGGCCTCCCAATTTGTTGCATTGATGGAACACAATCATTTCGCCACTAGCCCAGTGAGTCTTGCCGGCCGTTTTCAGATTATTTTAAAAAATAACATTAAAAAAATCAGTCATGGGCTAGCAGGCAGATCAAATTTCTACCACTGCATGTAAGCAATATAAATTGTGGGTTTTGAAGGTCTTTTCATGGTCCACAGATGAGAACTGAGCTACAAGTAAAACCATCAGTCCACATCAGAACAAACACTGAAGCTTAACTTGAGACAGCGTTTTCATTTATACTTTGGTTCATCTGCTTTGTTGCCAGTCAGCGAGGCTGAGATGATCGAAGTAGCAAGTGAGCTTTGGGGATGTCATCCTTATATCTGATGTTGCTGTTCTCATCTGTGGAAGCCATTTATTTTATACAGCTGTAATCAAGTTAAACATAAAAAAAAAAAGTGCAGATAAATCAAAGAGGCGTTGGTCTTTACTCTGACTTTACCACATTTTCCAAGTCCTTTTTGAAGTGGAAGTAGCATGTACTTAGTGGTAGTAATACTCTGAACTGTAAAAAAAAAAAAAAAAAAAAATTTGTATCAAGAAAACAACAGTCAATTTGTGGCTCTGTGTCTCCTCCTACTAAAAAGGTTTTGGCAGGCCACCTTTTTTGTACGTAAAGTAGCCTTGATGAACAATAAAATGCTTTTAAACCACTGTCTGACTGTGTGGGCCTCTGTTTGTTACTGTTTTGGTGTGTTTGTGGTTGTGTAATGGTTAAGACAGAGATGCTTGAAAAATGGGTAAATGGGTATTGGAAAGATGCAGCTACATCGGGTGCAGGGACGGATGTAGTGTAATACACAAACATTTCACACAAACTTCAGATTTTAACAGAAATAATAAAGAGACTTTTATTGCAGTTTTTGGTGAAATACTTACAGAAGAGGAAAAAATGCAACAAAACAGTTCAGACTCCTGAGTTTAATCTCAGGTTTGACAATAAAATCTGGAGTTTTATTTTGAAATCTCAAATCTTTTTTTTTCACATTGCATCAGTCCTCTTATGTAAATATCTTAGCGGCTTTAGAAATGTACGTCATTACACTCACACAAAACATGTCAGCAGTTCAGACAGTAAGAAAAGCAACATTAACTGCACCAACACAAGCATGCGTTAACACAAGCAAACCAGAAACGCTCTTTTAGATCAGGTCGTGAAATTGTAGATTCCAGGTTGACCTCCGGTAACAGTGAACTGTTTCCACATCAGAAGCTGCTGTACAGTAACATCTGTGTGCAGGTTTCCTACCTTGAAAGCATCAAGGCTGTTTTAAGTATTAACTGTACTGCATGTATGTCCAGTAAACAGACAGAGAGACAGATGGATTTGCTGAGTAGTCAACCGTGTTTTTGTGTTTTCATAATTTATCTGAAGCTCTTTTCCAAACTGAATGAGCGAGCAGATGTAGCACGTCAACGTCTTGCCAAAGGACTCTTCAGCAAACCCGTTAAATGTGTTGATGGAGACTTGAACCTGTGAACATTCACTGAGTCCCTTAATACAAATATAGGCTGTTGTGTTTTTTCTCTTACTCCAAATACGGAGTAAATGTGACTGATTACACATCATCAAGTGACAGAAACGGGTACATACCGTCACCCTAAATACAACAGCTTCATACAACCAATGTGGACAGTGAACTTCTGATGTAACAATGATGAAAAACACATTCAGTGAACATTTTAGCTCTAAAAGCAACCTGATTCTTTTGATATATCTTATTTTTTTTACAATATTTCTGCTCTATTCTGAAGTCGACTTGAATCCAAATAAAAAATCATTTGAATTTTAAAGCTTTTCAGCTGGTTCTCTAATAATGTGCTTAGTTTTCTGATTACACGTATTTTGTCAGTGCGTCCACAAAGCTCTGGTCCCATTTTTACAAAGTAAACATGAAAAAAAAACAACAACAAAAAAATGACATGAATCAGATCGTCCAGTTCTTCAGAGGTTCATGGCGTGTTCCTCCAGTTCTTCAGATGCTCTCATCATCGCTCATATCCCAAATCTAACGAGACAAAGAAACAAAAAAGTATTTTACAGACTGAAATAAACAATGGATACAGAAGTCATTTGTAAACAATTTTTTTTCTTTTTTGTTCAGTGGAGTTTGCTCAGTGAGATGTGAGCATGCGGACCTTTAAGGTGCCCTGTGGACTTCTTTTGTAGACACACAAAACGTTATGTTTATATTCAGTTTGTGTGCAGCTTAACAAATGTGTCGAGTGTATTTCCCTACTAATAAAACACCTGCAGAGCCAATTCTTCAAATATGTTAAAATACCGCATTGTTTGCATCAACCTTTGCTAGCTTGCAGTCGTACTCGCTGCCTTTCAAGCCACATCGCAGCACTTCTTTGCACGTTACCGCCAACAACAGTAGATTAGTGGAATAGCATCAAACTGCCGTCAGAAATGAGTATTGTGTTACGTTTGTCTTAATAACTGCCCCCCAAAAAAATATCCAAGGTAAATTTTCATTATTTTGTCAAACTAATTCCAAGGTCAAGCTTAATGTCTGTGTCAGATATATGTAGTGTACTCATGTCTATGTGCAGTACACAGAGTCGTAGTGTATCGTCAACATATCAATGAGAGCTCTGTTGAGCAGTTTGAAGTTGTAAACAGACAAGTAACCAGAATTACACAGTGCAAACCTCAGTACATTGTGATACCACCCAACAACAGAGCAATATGCGCTCCGATTGTGGTTGACCACTAAGTGATCGAACCGTTGAGGCTGCACTGGTCTGATGAACTTTCATGAATGCTTGACTGAAAAAAAAAGGTGGAGACTGATAAACAGATCTCCAATTAAACAAGTAACAAAATGCACTTTGGAGAACATACTGGTGGCCTGCAGTTCTCCTTCCTTGGCTACATGCACAAATATCATTACTCACAAGCTAAAAGTTTATTTTTTATTTTTTCAAACCAGGAAATGACAGCAGCATGTGACTCTCTCTCTCTCTCTCTCTCTCTCGCTCTCACACACACACACACACACACACACATCAGAGGAACCTCCTTTTCACTACTGTGTCAGTAAACAACAGTGGCCTTCTCATGGCAGCAGATTCTTCACATTCTCTCTCTGTAAGACGTAATTCACATACCTCTAACACTGTCTGGAATGTTACACACACATGGGCTCTGAGTGTGTGCGCGCGCACACACACACACACACACACACACACACACACACACACACACACACGGTTTTGACACATACACGCTGCATTCCTTTGAATGTGCTGCTCTGCGACTCAAAAGAGCTGAAATGTGAATTCCAGTGCAACAACTGAAACTCAGTGAAAAATACAAGAAATGTCATGAACTTCAGCAGCTGAGATCTTTTTCTTGTGGCAGCACATACCAACAGAGAGTACTGCCTGCGGCACATATGTACATGTGCACATTAGGATCCTTGAGAAAAGCCATAACTAAAAAGTTCATATCTTAGTCGAAGGTGACAACTTCAGATGTCTTGTTTTGTGCAACACACAGTCCGAAAGCAAAAGACGGTCAATTAACAATTATATAAACAGCAAATATATAAAACAACATAAAAATAAATGGCCACCTTACTGACGTTTCTGCTGGTTATGTTCCTAAAAAAAAAAGAAATCTGAATAGTTGATTCGTTTTCAGCCACTTGGCTATTAATTAATTCACTAATCATTGAATCTCGAAGTGACACAACTGTATAATTGAAAATAAATGAAATTCAGATGGTTGAACTTATGAATACATATTAAATACTGACTGATAGATTTCTAAAACAATTTTTTGTACCACTTTATTGGGTCTGTAATTTTCCAAATACTTCCTACCTAGTAATTTCCATAGGAGGTTTCCTGGTCAGTGTGCATCAGCTGAACATGCATATGGAAAAGAAGGTTTCCAATAATAAATAATCGGTTTCCATTGACCCCATTTCAGGGAAATTCTCTACAATTAGGACCAAATTAGATTTTTTTTTCCTGGAAACATATTTTTTTACTGACATATTTTGCTAACATTTTGTGCTTGTGTGTCTGTATGCCTGAGAAGAGACTACAGAGAAATATATCCATCATTACAGTAACTGCTGTGCAGTAAGTGACTAAATGAACATAACACGGAGGCGAAACAGTCGATACTGAAATAACTCTTTATGCCACTTCAGATCAGAGTGCAGTGCATGTCTTCAATATTGCACATCAAGAGTAGTTTTTACTGTGACGCAGCTGGCAGGTTCATGTGAAACAATCGAAAGAGGCATACATTCATGAGAAACATAAAACCGAGTGAAACTGACTGTTTCTTTTTAAGTTCAACTTTAATGAACATTTTTTGGAGGATACACCAATTTCCTTTCTTTCCAAAAGTGTAATGAGCAGATCGATACCTCTTATTTTGTTAACTACAGAGCCAGGACGTGATTACCTTTCAAAATAACCATCCTAACGCTTCTAAAAGGTGGATCTCGTTTATTCAATCAGCATACAAACCATCATTCTAAAAACATGATGTGTGGTTTAAGGTGGAGTTATGTGCTCTAACTGTTTCTTGAACAATAGTTCATTCATCCACCCAGCACTTCTGTGCTGCGTCTCCAGATATGGCGTGGGGTTGCCAGATACAGTTTGGGAAGCACAGGTTTTAGTATAATTGAAGGCTCTCTGTACAGACGCAAACCTGGCAGCAGCCCAGGAGGTTGCACAGTCACTGCGTTTGACTGATGTTTGACCCTAAAACGCAGTGACATTTTTACATTTTTTAAAAACTTTAAAACAGAGACAGGCCTGTCCCGTCTCCTCCACCTTACTTAGCACAGATACATGAGAGTGCTACTTTTGTTCTCACCTAAAAAGCTTTTAAAGGATGCATGCTTTATATCCAGTGTAAGATTTTATTGATAGCCGGGCAAAATTTACACCTAATAGTCCAATTTACACAATTAACCAATTGGGAATGTCATTAATTCCCCTTAAAGAGTAATTACAGTGTGGAACCTATAAATATAGGACCATAATGTTTGTGGAGAAGTTGTTTCCGACAGTTAAAGGGGGAGCATCAAAACTGCTAAAACCACCTCTTGCCTCTGTGGGATCTGCAGCTAGCAACAGAAGTTATAAACAGCTGTATTGTTGTTGTTTCCACGGAGACACATCATTCATTTATAGTTTCTTTTTCCTTTTTGTTATTTGAATTCCATTTCAGCACTGATGTTTTTGGCCCGTTTCTCACTTTGGCTTTGTTGAGGTGTTAGTCAGACACATGCACATGTATGTGCGTCCATGTTCACCAGGGAGGTACTGTAGAAGCGCTCATGTGACCAAAAATCAAACTCAAAGTGCTGTTCTGTGTTATATTCACACTGCTTTTTCAATTTTTGTAACTTCAGGAGGCCTTTTTCAGACTGTGGTTGCAGGACAGTGTGGAGAATGAGGGACAAATTCATATCAAAGCTGGACGTTCAGCATTTCTGCTCCACTGCTGCTGGGGAGCGAGCATCAAAAGGACAGCAAGCAAAGAGCTCTTTGAAACGGAGCGACACTGGAGCCCCTCTCTGGATGGCTGCCATGCCGCACTGATGGCGTGTGTGTGTGTGTTTCTGTGTGTGTTTTGAGAAATCTTTTGTGCAAAATAAAAGAGAGAGAGAGGGGGGAGGAGAAAGGAGGCAATCTGAAGGGGGGAGAGACCTTATGTAACATGAATAGCTCCGGCACTGAAGCCAACAACTTTACTACACTCTTTCAAGCAAAGCAAAGCTGAGTATTTGGAATGTTTTCGCAACCATTTACCTCTGTTGCTGCAATGCATGAACTGATTTCGGCAAAGCAGAGATCAGAATAAATTACTTCAGTCCAATTAGAGAGATTAGTGGAATCAGTGATTTTCTTTAAAAAAAAAAAAATTTAAAGGCTTTTTGAACCTTTATTTTGAAAAGGACAGCTGAAGAGTGACAGGAAGGCAGGGACAGACATGCAGCAAAGGGCCACAAGTTGAACTCAAACACTGGGCAGCTGCAGCAAGGCATGGGCCTCTGCACATGGGGCACACCCCGAAACAATAATTTAATAAGTTAATAAGTTAACACAACAATTTAAAATTGATTAGTTGATGAAATAATGTCCTTTTCCACTTTTTCCAATGTGAAAAGTTCATGCTTTTTTGTTTCATATGATTATAAATTTGATATATTTGATTCCATCAACTGCATGCTTGCTGAACAGTCCGATTATAGTTGAGCAAACTCAACTGGACACGTCGAGCTTTTGAAGAGGTGTGCATAGGGCTGTAGTAAATGTGTTTGGAGAGTATCATCTCTTTTTGAACCTCTCCCAAAGCGAACAAGGATAAGAGAGATTTCAAGTTGACAAACTTTTTGGAGTCTGTATGATTGAGATAGTCATTCAAAGAATCACCAAATGCAGTAACAAAGAAACTAACTGTTAGTTGCACCCATTGCTTGTCCTAACTGGCTGACCCCAACACCATTTACACAAACACACACACACACACACACACACACATACACACACCATGACAACACCTCAAAGGGATTGGCAGCAACACAATCAGCGACCCCATCGTTCACTTTGAAGCAGCCTTATCGCTGCAGGACCTCGAGTGACTGCAGGTTCAAAATAAGGATTTCTGGATGTTTCATAAAGTCCTACAGTAAGCTGCATGTAATCATTGTGTGAATGTGTTTGTAATCAGTTGGGCCGCGGCTGATACGACAACTATAATCCAGGCTAGTTGTTGAAACAAGGCTGGGATCTGATCAGATAGAGGAGGTTTTAGCTGGAAGCTGAAACCGGTGCAGTCACAGCCAATTCTCTGCTGCAGCTGACTATTGTTCTCACAAAAATACAACACACGCATCAACATGAGGGTCTGAAATATTTACCACTGCTTTATATTTACTGTCCAGCATCACAATTTATTAAGGCACCAACTTTTCAGTCCACTGTGATGATATTTTTCTTAGGCAGACGGCTCAGGTTTGCTTTTTTTTCTTAACGTGAGCGGATTCAAAACACCAAGCCGACTTACAGGAATACATCCTACAGTAAGTGCGGGTGGCCCCAGTGGGAATCCAACCTCTAAAGCCATTTAACTAGGCAGCGCTACACAACCACTGATGGGCTTTGATATTAAACACACATCTGCTTTACATATTAGAACTGACACCAAAGCACAAAGCGCAAAGTCAAGCTTTCATCATGGAGACTGGCTCTGTCTGATATGCAATTAGTGGACCACACAGAGTGACGTGGTTTATGGCTGCTGGATTCAACAGGGACTGTGTGTGCTGCTGGTTGAGGAGGAAAAATAAGAACTAACTGCTACTCTACTAAATCTCCTGTTTCATCTACGTGATCTTGGGAAGTTTACATGAAGTTTTACACATCTTAAAACCACTGTGCGGGCTGTGACTGATATCTGTCGTTACAAAGTGTGTGAGACACGTCGTCACTTCACGGCTCCCCGGAGAGATGCTGAAATTTTTCACACATGGAAACATTGCTGGCTTCGTCTGTCATTGTTAAGGTGATGGCAGACACTATTATTCAGTCATGACAGGACATTTACAGAAAAGAAAAGAACAATGTGTCACCTGCTACCGAGCTGCAAATGTTTTCAGTTCTCACTAACACTTGAAACTTATTTCACCACTGTAGTCTTTCACGGCAGCCCAAATGACACTTAAAAAAAAAAAAGAATCATTACATTGACGTCATTTTTACATCTTATTCTATAAGCCTTCAATACAGACTCATGCCACATTGGAAGTGTTATAGATTTACTCGACGTGGAAATGCTGACGTTCGTCTCTTCATTTAGCACTACAGTGATTAAAGCTGCCCATTGATCTTTTATAACACAAACTCATATTCAGTATCAATAAATGTGTTCAATACCTAAGAGATTACACATGTAATTCATGGATTATAATTGAAATGTTTACAGTTAAATATTAACATGGTGTTTTTAACTAATGTTGCAAATAGTATCACACCACAGCTCTAAGAAGATCTTTGATCTATGAATTAAACCAGAGGCATCCATCAGCCCGCAGAAACATCGGTAATGGCCAATTAGTTCAAACTTCACAAAGGGGTGTCGGTCATGGAAATTCTCGTTTCCTCTAACAAATGATCCATCATCTGCTGGCCAGGAGGATGTGTTTGATGATTTATGTTGATGAAAGAGAGAGGAGGGGGTGCGTCCCCTTTCATCCCCTCTCATAATGCCCCTTGAGGGCAGGTTTTACATCCAGCAGGGGGGAGGAAGACCCACACAGCTACAATCAAAGAGAGATGAACTTGTTGGGAAGTCAATACAATGAGTGAATACACTCGTTTTGAAATGCTCGGAACATCCACGTCCCTTTACATCACTGTACACGCTTGGAAAAGTTTCTTTCTCCATCTCTTTTTTTCCTCCACAGCTCCCTTCTTTTTCCTCTTATCCCTTTTTCGGTTTCTTTCCCTCTGCCTTGGCTAACCGCAATCCACTCATCATGGAGACACTCACAATACCTAAAAAAAAAAAACACACTGAACGGACTGGAAATTACCTAAACAAAACAATAGCAGGTGTGTGTGTGTGTGTTTATGTATTAATGTCATGGTGGAAAAATTGTTTTGAAAACCACGGGTGACATGTCCACTCATCCGCAGAGGCACTTACACAGAAACACGCACGCAAACACACAACCCATAGGTTCATGGTGGATGATGTAAATAATGTAGTTCGGGTGTAGCCTTTCTGAGGATTCAGTTTCCAGTATGGAGGAGTAGTCAGCTGTGAAACGGTAGGCACTTTGAAGTACAAAAGAGGTGATAAGGTCTACAATCACCTGAGGGAACCAACTTTATCTGGTTTAACTGGAACCTGAGCCTTTAACTGGGATAAAGAAGAGAAGAAAAACTGGAGGCCTAACTGGACGCTTAATTCAAACTATGTAATGGTGTGTGAAAAAAAGGTAGACGAAAAAGCCAGAGTTTGAGTTTTATCTATTGAATGTGAGCTCAGAGGATTACAGCAGGCCTTTCACTTGAAATTAGATTTGTTGAAAATTATGCCACTTTGACATTTTCATGTGGCAGACACTGTTTCCATGGAGATTTCCCTTTTCTGTTTGAATAAAATATCAACAATGTTTAGAACCTACAACAGATATTCAAGGTTCCCAGAGGATGAATTTCTGATGAATCTGACACTCCTGACTTTTCCTCAAGAGCAACCAAGAGGTCAAAGTTTATAATTATTCACTGAAACATCTCAACTACTTAATGGACTGGCACCACATTTTGTACAAACATTTGTGGTTCCCTGATGAAGTACCCTAATGACTTTAGTGATCCCCTGACTTCTTATCTTATCATTAACTAGGCTTTAGATGGATTGCCATACAATTTGGTACACACATTCTCTGTCTGCATCAAACTCTTTTGATGGCTTTAGAAAACAGAGATATTTAACATTCTTAAGTCTTTGCGGGTTGCAAAACAGGCTGGCAGTAAGTCTGTTTAAAGTCCCTAGTTATTCAGGAGTCTACCACTTTTAATCTGTTGTTGCTCATGCACAATCTATAGGAAAATGTGTCTGGAAATGCAATTGGATGAATAAATATTCAGACTTAATCTTGGTCTGGGAAGACAGTTTGTCATGTTCTTGTAAAAAAGATTAGCTAGGATTAAAAGTGTTAAACCTTATTTTGTCTGAGTCTCCTCTTCCAGTAACACACTTAAGAGATCACACACACATACAACCATATGCAGCAAATGTAAACAAACACAGATGCTAATGATCACATGTGCATACCCACTTTCAGCAGAGAAAATGACCTCATGTGGCCCAACGTAACTCCAACTGCTGCTGCAGCATGCTGCATTCCCGGCTACATTCCTGACTTCCCCACAGGCATTCCTGCACAATGTGGCGGGAATCTGCAGTGTGTTGGTTTTCACCAGCACAGAAGTGGTTTAAAAGTAGAGTGAAAAGGTAAAAGGTCAAATCCCCTACAAAGTCAGGAAAATATGAGAGGCTGTGACCTGAGTGCCTGTGTCTTATAGTGAAGGTGAGATGGAAAAAGTGAGACGCAGCAAGATAGAGGAAAATACCAAAACAAATCCTGGGAATGAGAGCTTAGTATTCAACATCAAAGGAAAAAATAACTTTCTTAGTCAGGTGTTCTTCCACCATAAGCTGCTAAAACAGCTTTGAGGCAAATTGGCCCTACTTCCCAAAACTGAAATGTTTTCATGATGCTGGTGAAGAGTAGTGCATCACAGCAGCCCAAAATATCTCATAGGTGTTCAACTGGGCTGAGATCTTGTAGCCACAACAAACAACATTCACACATTTTCATCTCAATCCCTCCACATTTGTTGTACTCATTTACTTTTTAATTTCTCACTTGTCTGTCTTCAAATTGCAAAGCACCAGGCACTCACACATTTACAGTATTAAAACAACATGTAAAAGTACGATGACCTCTCCAATCTGACAGCGAGAGGGCTGCATAAGGTCAATTCTTTTTATTTAAAAAATTGCTGGGAAAAGTTTGCCACACATTCGCACTTGTCCTGATTTGGATTCTGGGTGGTACATTCAAATGATTGAAACAAGCTACGTCCAGTCTGAGGTTGGTTGGGCAACGTTGTCTTGAGCTGAGCTTTTAATTGTGTAGCTCATAAAAATAAACACGTAGCTTTAATCCCAAATAAACCAGGCAACAAAATGCTAGCAGATGCTTATCTTATATGTAAAATATGTAGTTTAATGGAGTGTGTTCAGTAAATATAATACATAAATATTAGTCCAACAAAAGCATGTTGATGGTGGATCAACCAGATTTATAAATATTGTCTGTTACAATATAACAAGTCTTTGCTATGTGTTGAAGGTGGAAATTTATGGTGCAATGTTGATGAAGTTATAATGTGATTCTAACATATAATTCTCATTACCGATGGAAATGAAGCTGTTTTAACTTTATTTGATGCTAGTTTCACAGGATTTTCTCATCGAAGGAGATAGCAGGGGACCTCCCAGAGGGGGCTATGATCACTCACAAATGACTTGCTCCTTTTGTTTTTATGAATGGAAATCCCACCCAAGAAACCAATTTTCTTTGATGACTACCACCACAACAACAACTGTGTTTAAAACAAACACTTGTGGTTTATTTCATCTCACTGCACATCTTACAGTTACCAGCAGTGTTTTGATCTGAAGTACATGCTGTCTCTAATCCATAAATTGCCTTTAATATGACTAATCTGTAAAATATTCCCATAGCGATAACTTTTAGGTGACAGAGTCCATGTGAGGAGGGCCGTCGTGTTCTCTTTGTCCACTCATTACCACTTAAGGCTATCCAAAGCAATCCAACAGTAAAAACACTACTACTACTACTGAAGGACTCTAAAGCCTTCTGTTTAATAAAGTCATGTCTCCAGGCAGCATATACAATTCCACACAATAAGAAGAGCTGTGGCTAATATCGCTTGGCAGTAAAAACACTAATGTGATAAAGCAGTTCCAGATGAAAGACATTAGGACTGTCTGATTCAGAATTGGAAGCTGTAGGTGTGTCTGTCGGAAATGGAGGGAGTCACTTAAACTGGGAATAGACCCTAAGATTGTTTGAACAACTGTTTCCACCAACAAATACAGTTTGACAGTCAGAAAGGGGAAGGTATTGAACAACACAGACTGAACGCATATCTTAGCAACAACTGAGATTTCACAAGGACTGTAACTCTTAAAATATAATTGTCGAAGCCGCATGGGAAATGCTCTTGTATGCGGTTCAGTAAGCATAATGTGTGTCCTCGCCTGAAGGGCAGTCTCTCTATTGTCTCAGCAATCAAACTATGACACAAGTGATCCAGTAAATCCTGAAATTACACTTTATGTTTCTGTTCCTGCCAAAAAAAAACCCCATTGTAATCTGAGTAAAACTCGAGCCTCAATAACGCAAACCTCTATATAACACAGTAGCTCGTCATGTGGTGTCACATGGTCACTTTGTGCTTCCATTTCCTGTAGTGATCCTCTATGTTCTCTCTGGTGTCCTTGTTCCAGGCGTACAGGTCTCAAGGGGAACACAGTGAACAGGCTGATTATGCCCCTCTGTGTGTTTGTATATATGTGCGTAACTGTGTGTGTGTGTGTGTGTGTGTGTGTGTATGGATACACGTTCTGCCCACTGAGATTTGAGACAGGAAGAGGAAGAGGAGATGGGTGGGGACAGGAAGAGGAGGGGCACCTACTAACCTAACCTGCCTTCTCACCAGCACATGTCCAACCCATACACACACATTTGACACTAAAGCCTTTGTATGAATCACAAAAAGTGTGTGATCACACATTATGGCACTACAGACTTGTGTGGTAGGTTCCACGTAATACACACCTGTTTGTCCCATAGCTTAAAATAATTAAACATCAGCTGTTTCTTATTAAAACCTTCCTAATTACAGACCACATAACAGGTATTGATTGTGGTGTTGAATAAAGTGCTGCCAGCATAGAAAATGTGAATCACTGACCTAAAAAGAATTGAACCCTGCTTTCATTTATGGTTGATATAGGCACACGTGTGAGCATGGCATGACGTTGGAGATCATTTTTAGTTAATCTGAACTGCCTTAGCGAAGGCCATTTTAATTAAATACGGGTATATCAAAGAATATTTTCAGATATTTCCTGAAAGACTTTAGTGTTGCACTCAAAAATAGTTTTTTATCAAGAATGGGAAAAAAAAGGTGGCTCCCATTTCACCCCCACACGCTGACCAATCATGTCTAGAAGTGTGTGTGAATGTTGGATCGTCGACAGAGGTGAAACAAACACATTCTTCACTAATCAGACATCGCAGGTGTCAGGGGAGTGTCTGCTGGCTCGTTATGGCCACCCAAAAACACTAATATAGTACTGACTAAAGACTCTTGAAAGGCCATTAAGTGAGTTCATTTAAATTTTCAATTCTGTGAGAAAACCAAAATCAGCAATATATTCGTCAGTCCCTCAAAACTTCCCTTCCCTCTCTGTGGCTTTCAGACTCAAGCACATTGGTTTCTACTCAAGACGTAAATCTTCGAGGACACTTTACAAACATACAAAAAATGTCTTCAAATTGTTGAACACTGTTGTTTTTTTAGCAAATATTACTCAAACTAGAGTAAATACTTTATTATTTGGGGACTATTTTTAGCTGTGTATTAATACACCTTTGTTATGAAGGAACATATCACTTAATTCATTGGTATTTAAACAACAATAGACTAAGATGAATAAGATATATCGGGCTTTGGCTACACAAACTATACTTAAAAAAAAAGAGAGAGGGCAGATAAGGATAACTGTCAGAAGAGAAAAGGCAGATAAAGCCTGAGAGGGGGTAAAAGTTTGAATATACAGGTGTAGAAAAGAGACATCAGAAAGTGAAGGGTGACACGGGTGGGAGTGAAAGTGGTTTGACACTGATTAAGAGAGGAAAGAGATGGTTTAGAGGAGCTCTGGTGGGAACAGAGTTAGCTTGTAGGTCCCAGCTGAGGTCACGTCCCTTGGCTGTGTTTTCATAAACTCTTGGGTCTCGGGGTAATCAAACAAAGCACCGGCCCAGATAGCAAACCTTGGAACCGGATCTCAAAACAGAGAGACGACAAACTAGGAAGTGATGCAGCATCCACCTTTTCCGTGCGCATCCCATTTCCTAATGAAGGGCAGACGCCCGCTCCTCTTCCCTGTTTTTTTTTTTCGTTTCTTTTTACTTTATGTCGGTCAAACTCTGCTGCCACCACCACCTCCCCTTTCTCCCTCTTTTCTCTCAGTCATAAAGGCCAGCTACAACAACAAATGGAGTCTCTCTCAGCTGGGTGTGGTGGCCTGTGGAGCAACAGCTGGGTCCTGTTGTTTCTCCTGAGACACCGACTGACTGCTCGCCCTCTTTTTCAGGACAACTCTCCCTCCATGTCCTTAACTTTTTCTTAAATATTTAGCCACATTCTCAAGACTGCGGTCCTCTTTAGTCACAACTCTTATCTGCCTTTCTTTGAACTGTTCACTGATTTTCTGAGAATGAATCCCTCCCTGCTCTTAAACTTTTTGTCAAACAACTGACATATAGCCAAACTCTCCTGCATCCTCTTCCCTCTTAAAACGTTTTAAATCTCGCTCTCTGCTTTTCTGTTCTTTCTCTCACTTAATCTGTCAGTCCCCATCTCCCTCTTCCTTTCCTTTCTCTCTTCCTCTCTCCCACTATATCCCCCCCCGGTCCCCATTTCCCTCTGACACATTTCCTGTATACTGCACTGGAGAAGGTTATCAACACAGTTTCTGAGTCATACTAGTTTCATAACACCCTGAGTTTCTCCTACATGTATATAATTCTTTATATCACAATGCTGTGAAATACATTTAAAATAAAAGTCCTTTTTACAGTTTTTCCATTTAGTTCTGTTGCCTCTGGTGAGGCATTAGTGTGTGCATGTGTATGTGTGCAACCAGTATAAACTTCACCTAATGAACCGTTTTGAGCGTGCAACTAACCAAATGGCAATAACAGATCAACTTCAGAGGCTGTGTGTATGTGTGTGTTTCCAGTTCAGACCTGCCCTAGGTTTAATTAGAACTGTGAGTCAAAGCCAGCTGACGTGTGGTCAGAGGACCAATCAAACACCAGTAGGGCCCCATGGGCACATGCACAAACACGGGCAAGACACAGACACTTGACACCATTTTAAGTGAATAGAAATCATGAAATTGTTCTCTTTCGTTCTGTTTTCATTCAAATTAGCCCATCTTTATGAAGAAACGAGCCCTGACACACACACACACACACAGAGAGTTTACAGGAGAAAAAGAAGGCAAAGTGCCCAGTAAACCGCAGTCAGGCAATCTTTTGATCCGATGCTAAGAACACCAGACATTCAAAGTCTTTCATTACAAAGACTTCTTTTCTTTGTGAATCAATCACTGACAACAACCTCATCTTTACTGAACGGATCTACGTTTTAACACTTCAGAGACGGCAACTGTGACAAATCATTTTGGAAAAACAGTTAATCAAGCAAACCAAAACTATTGACAGCAAGGGGGGAAAAAAAGTACAGCGACATCAGCTTTTAGACTTCATACTGGCCACACTGGGAACTCTGAGGCTCAGTAGGCTACACACAGATGTTCCAGAAGAGTAAATAATGACACTGGTTTTGTTACATTTTCCTATGGCTTCAGTAATGAGCATAAGATGACATGCAGTTTAGCTTAACTCAAGTAAGCCATTAAAGAAATGATTTAGTCCTTAAATGAAAATTAGGTCAGAGGAAATTATGCCAGTCACAGACGTGTATGTACATGAGCAAAAGTCTTAGCTAGTCAGGAAAACGGCGGAACAGACACGCAAATGGAAACATGCGAATTTATATATACACATACATGTGTACATGTAGGATTTCTGTCTGTGTGAGTAATTATCTGAACCAGAGGCTTGATGCTATCACCGTCTTCCATGTGCTCGACAGAACAGTATCAGGGGAAAAAAGATAAGAACAGGCATTGTGGCCAGATGTAAGGTGTGTGTGTGCGTGCATTACAGTCTTTTTCAGGCCAGAGCTCCAGGGCAGATTACCTGTGACCAGCCAGGCAGGCTAGAACCAGGAGATATAAGATTCAGACATGCACATGCAGGCATTGACATGCGCACACACATAGATACAGAAACCAGCTCTTATCTCTGTCTTTGATGCAGCTGGACTGTTTTTCTGTATCAAAGATTATCTAGGAACAGAAGAATAAAGAGTCCTGCACTCGGAAGGGATTCATGAAAATGCTTCAGCTGAGTTTTAGTTTCATGACATACAGTCATGAAAATGTAAAACCTACTTTAGTTTGGGAGCATGAGAAGTTGTGTATAAGCACTCCCGCAAAGATGAAAACGGGGACAAATAATTGACATACACTTATTATTACATGCTCTGTGCTCAGCTGAGTCTTAAATATATCAAGGGAAGTGTTAGTTTGCAGAGTTTATGAAACAATAGAGCATTGACAGGACACAATGTGTGTACTGATAACATTCCCTTCCTGGGATTTCAATGAAATGATTTATCAGCTCCTCAACAGTATACAGAGGGATACAGGTGGCACACTTCAACCTCAACGATAAAATCAGTCAAGTAAACATTCTTGAAATTCACCAAACGTCTTTAAATTGTCTTTTAAATGTCTAACAGTAATGGAAGATGGGATGTGTGTTATGCTACCTTCAACTGGGACTCATAATGTCTTTGTACACCTTCGTACACAGTGTGCTGAGTTAAAAAAATAAATTAAACACAGTACAGTTATCATAAATAGGGAAATAAGCTATAGAGACCAAAACAGTCTTTTGTACCAGACTGTAAACATGTTTATTTCTGCTGTGAAGTAAGACATTTTAATATCAGGGTTTATGGTGACTTGTTCTGTAGCCAGCCTCAAGTGACCATTTGAGGAACTGCAGTTTTGACACTTCCACACTGGCTGTGCTTCATAGCCATGTAAAAAAAAATATGCAGCTTTGTTTCACTCGTAGGGTTACAGAACGATAAAGCCTAAACTGGCTGGACAGGAGATCATCCTGCTGGCATTGGTCAATTAAATGTTATGCCGATGTACATTCTAGGTAAATTATAAATTATTTTGTATTGTGCACACAGTGTTTCTACCATTTACCTGGAGGCCATTGAGGCTGTGCATAAAATGACTGAACTCATCAACTGAGACCTTGCATTTTTTTTAGCACAAAACCTAGTACATCAAGAAAAGCAGGTTGTTAGACTATAAAAAAAAGGATGTCATTTTGTTCCCTTTTCAAAAATAGTGAATGATTTTGTATTGTGATTCAGTGCCATGCTAAGTACAAGAAAATGACAGACGAACATAATTAAAAAAAAGTCCACAGACTTTGACATTTTGTGAAACAGCAACCATGTGATTAGTTTAGCTTTTATATCATAATGTCTATGCTAAACAATGGATTTTCATATTGAGCTGTATACTTAAACCCCTGTAGAAAACGATCCCCATGATGAGTGAGTGGGGAGTCCTTTCTAAAAGTGCAATGCTGACACAGATACAGAAATAGTCATCAAAAGCTACCGAAGAGGAAGAAGAGTAGGAGCTAAACAGGGACGACTAGACTACTACCCAGTCTGTTGAAACCCAGTCATCTGTCTGTCTGACTGTCTATCCATGCATACAGCCAGCTGCCAGGCCAGAAGAAGGCATCACTCTGGACTGAGTGGCGCCGGGGAGGAGAGGCCATGTATAGGAACAGGGCCACTGTAAGTTTTCCCACATAGTGGAGGAAAAGTTGGCTTTATGGGGCTTATTTATGACTAAGTCTCTTTGGGTTTAAGTTGTGGGACAGCTGTCCTGGGTGTCAATGAGTCCCCTTTGCCCCCCACCTAACGCACACACCTCATCACAACCGGCTACAGCCCTCTGCACAGTGTATTAAAAATATACAGCCCACCAAAGTATTATCCCTTTGAAGTGCAGTAATGTGCTCTGCAAGGAGGTTAAGATCTTATCACCTTTTCTTCACAGTACCCTCTGCACCTATTTAATCTCTGTTGGAAAAGTCAAAAATGCAAGCTGAGCCTACAGGTAACCTAGTAGGTTAGAAAATCTAGCGAGAGCAGTTAAAAATAGCATTATTTTATTTATTTTTTTTGCTTTAATGGTGACAAAATGAGACAAAAGAACAGGATACATCACTGACTGGACGTTGTCATTGATATACTGTCTTTAATGTGCTGTATGTATACAGGGTATTTATATTTCACTGGTATTCTGCTGAAGATAGCATACTGTAATAAGGGAAACACTGAGTGTCTATGCTAGCTCTGAGACTCATGTTACCTCTGCTACAGAAACAGAAAGAAGGGTGGGGGGTGGCGGGGGGTTAAAGGAATGACGACATGGTTGGCCCACCTGACCGAAGTCCTGAATGAGTATCTGCCCTGACACAGAATGTGTGTTATTTAACAGATGTGTTTTTTTCCCCTCTGTTTTCCAGGTTAAACAGAGTAAAATGGGCAAATCTGAGCTTTAATTGAAAGACAGCTGGATATAAAATGCCCAGTATTTCTGCCTTGTCATTTCAAGCTCTAGTCTACTTCACATTATTTAACTACAAAAAGTAAATAAGACTTACATAAATGATTATTAAGTAAGTAATAAAGTAATCAAACACAAAATACAGGATAAACTGCCCTGCCCTGCCCTGTCTGTATTTTGGCATCAGATAACCAGAAGATGCTTTTCAGTAAATGTAGTTTGAGTGTACACTGGACTGCAGCTAATAACACAGATAAGTAATAAGTGCTCAAGAATCTAGATATTCAACAAGTGGTCCTTGACCAATAGGGGCTCAGAGTTATTAAAATAAATAATTCACACAACATTGATGATAGGCTACCCATGAATCCTTATGCAATGATGTGAGAGCTAGCAGTATAGGTCAACCTATACGTTATTGTAGGACCAATTTAATGTGCAACACAATTTAATACAATATATGTAGTCACAAGTCTGTGCTCTATCAGCTGCAGGTCGTTGCTCTGAAAAACATTGAAGACTCAAACATGAAAAGACAAAAAAAGAGGAGCGAGAGGAATAAAGAAGTATTGTCTGCGATGACCACCACTATAGTGAATACGGAATCACATACATGCCAACTTTGGGAGTCCCAACCAGAGAATGCAGAATAATTTGTTCCCTATGAGGACAGCATGAGAGGTTTGTTCAAATGTGGACACTCAAGAGTCAGGATAGAGTTTTTCACAAATATAGCCACCCAAGAATCGACACTACCAAATGTACACACATCCACAGCAGAGAAAAACCTTCAAACACCCAGGAGAGGGTTAGAAAGTTTGGCAAGCGAGGTTATAAGACAAGCCACTGACTGACACAAAGCTTCTGAATTTAGCCTGTAAAGAACTAGGGAGATTTAGACTATGTATAGTGTTGAATGTGTTTGTGCATGTGTGTGGAAGAGAGACAGCAACCCCGAGGGAAGAAGAGAGAGAGAGAAAGAAACTATGTACAGAAAGGAAGGATAGGAGGTGTGACCTGTCTGTACATAGCTGACATACATCCCTGCAAGTAGAGCACGAGCTTATAATTAGCAGACATAGATAGCATACATATGGGACATAAATACACACGTTTAGTGCCTGTGATACATGATGACACTGACATATGTGTGTGAAGAAACCGGTCAATAATGTCATGTCAAAATGTTTTCCTAATAATTCTATTGTAGGTTTTTGTGTTCAAATGATACACTGAAATAAATTATTCAAATTAATTGCTAGCAGAAATTGAGAATCAGAATCAATCAGCTGAACTTGCAGAAATGTGAAATATCTATAGTTATGCTTAAAGATCAACACATAAAAAGGATAACATTTCACATATTTAATGGGTTAATGTATTTCTCTGGAATAACTGCTCACAAACACACAACTAACAATAATAACTGTCTGAGAACATTTTCCTCTATTTGACCTATAATTGGCTCCAAATTACATCTTTTTTTTCCAGGAAAGTGACACATGAAAGTTGCCAGTTGATGTGTGCCAAACGTAATAGAAACCTCCCTCTCTTTGTGTCTTTATCATACATCAATTAAAAAGGTCCCGAGAAATGGTGTTGAGATTGTGACTCCTTCTGTGGTTTGACATCTTTCTGATTGAAATGAGGTTTTGGGTCAGGACATCAGTACAGAGGAGGACTTAATTTGCATGCCTGTATGTTTGACCCTGTCGCGGTGGAAAGGACCGCTAATGATGGTGGCAATCCAAGCGAGGATTTTCATTATGGATTCATTGTTTAATCATCTGTAAAACATTGTAAAAGAGGGAAAAAAAGGCCAGCGTATAATTTTCTGGATGTCAAGGTGACATCTTATTATTTCATGTTTTATCCAAGCAGTAGTTGGTGTTTAATTTAGAGTGATATAACACAAAAAAGCATAGAAAAGCATAAAAATCGTAATATTTCTAAGGGTGTATCCAGTGAACATCAAGTGTTTCATAATGTTTAATGGCCTAAACAATGAATCATCACTGAATAACATGTATTTTTCATGTGACTACTTGCTAGTTGTAGTAATAAGCTGCATCACATTGTGAAATCAATTTAATTCAATTTCCTAATATTCCTAAGTGTATGCTTAGGAGGAAGGAAAGGGTGGGACTTTGATATACAGACATGAAACTGCATGTTTTGAAAACATAGCAACACAAAGAAAGTCAATTTTTGAATTTGTGGGAACAAAATGGAAATGGAAATATGTAACCATTCATGGACAGTGGTTGACAAGGGTCAATTCTGCTCCATTTGAAATTTGAAATTAATCACACTTTTTGAAATGTCTCTCTCGCTCTCTTACCCCATTTCCTCTCTCTCCCTGTCTCGGTCTCACAGGAGGGTGCTCAGTATGCTAATGAAAAAGCAGACTTAATATGTTTTCCCTGAGTCCATCTGGTAATAATTGTAGCATGTAGCAACCGTAGCTGTGTTTGGATAAAGCTCTGACATACATGGGGCCCTCTGACGCTCGTGTGTGTGTGTGTGTGTGTGTGTGTGTGCGCGCGTTTATGTGGGGGTGAGAAAGAGAAAGAGAGGAAAAGAGCATGTGACTGGTGAGAGGAGAGAGTCTGTGTTACTGTGTGTATGTGCATACATGCTCGCGCTTGTGTGTTTTCCAAGCTGCTGGGTGATGAGCCAACATAACTAAATCAACTTTATCGCCAGCACACTGTTTTACGTAGGGAAGCACAGGCCAGAGGAGGGACGAGCGTGGGTGGCTGGGGAGCCTCCGCTCCTACGGGGCATTAGCATGACTCAAGGTGATGATTTGTGGCATCTGATGGTGCACAGGCTGTTATCACACATCCAAACACAGAGATCTGGCGAAAAACAGAGGTGTCTATATTTTACTGAAAACTGCCTGTGTCCTGGAATCAGACCAAAAAAGAAGACTGCGTCACAACCTAGGATTGTTATCAAGACAAAGATTATCTTAAAAATGTTGGAAGCCAAGTAAAGTTCAAACTCAGGGCAAGTAAGATTGCCCTGAAACTTAATTATCATTTGTTCGATAGCTCCGACTATAAATGGGTCTTGTTGAACAATTCTTGAGCAAGAAGGTGAACTCATGATAAGTTGTCCTGGACATCTGGAGTATCAGCTAGAAAACAAATCAGGGTCCACTATACCCCAAGGACCCCTGGATGTGGAAACTTCCAGGAAGGTCCCATATCATTAAGTAGGGATTGAGGTAATTTTACAATGATTTCATTTTAAAATACGACAGAGAGAGAGAGAGGATGATGCTGGCCAAACAAGGTTACACCCTCAAAGTGTTATTGTATCAATTAAACCTCTATGTTACCCAGCTCTGGATTACATCTCATGGGGAAAAAAATCATAGCACATGCAGATCTGTTGGTCCCTTTGGGTCTACTACATATTGAGTTCTTGTCATAAAATTGTTTGGAAAACTCTTTAGCTGATACAACATCTCACAGCCTTTTAGTTTGGGTTACTTCAGTTATATCAGACCACTGCTATGAATATTTCACAACATTTGCGGGTTCAGCGGGCTAGCTGAGTTTGTGTTAATTACACTGTAGGAGTAGCTGTCACTTTATTCAAATGAGACTCATGTCACAAGATCAAAACAATCAAAAATAAAAAATAAAATGTGACAAGTGACACATTCTTCTCCAGTCCAGCGTTAATGTCTTTATCTTGTGACTCACTGGCAGCGGCAGCTGGAGTAGGTGGAAGGGAGTGGAACATGCAGAAAGACCTTTTGTACTGAGAGAGTCACACATCCTCTGTGTGGGGCATTCATCGAGAGACTGATGTGTGCGGGAACACACACATACATACATGCTTACCGTAACTGACGATAGGAATATTCATAATGGACGATGAGTAATGATCATGTGCATCCTTGGTTATCACATGTGAAAGCAAGTATGCTGACACTGTGAAAATGTACAGATCATTCTTAAATGTCACAATCTGATTAATTCAGTTGTTTAGTCCAAGTCACTGACTGTAATAGCATGACAATGTCCTTCCTCAACAATGGCGGTAAGAGATTCTCTGAGTTGAATTTCACTGTTTTTATGTGTCCCCTTAAAGAATCAGCAACAAAAGATTATAATGTCTGATTTCATAGTAATCACCTTACTAGAGCTTTGTATTGAAGCAAATGCACCAGATTATTATGTTTGTTTTCATAATGGTCCCTTTATGGTCCCTGTATGTGCCTGTATGGATGAATATATAAAGAATTTCATACAACTTAATCCGCCAAGCAAAAGCAGTGAGTGGGCATCAGAGACGAGGCACTGCATCCTGTACAGACACTCATTTCCTTTCATGCTTTTTTCTTTAGGCAGATTCCTCTCAAGGAGGATAATCAGTTAACACAGTACCGTCTTCTGACATAATAACCCAAATGTCCACGATTTAGCATTCATACGCAGGTATCTGTTTATAGTTTATACCATTGTTGTGTCTGAAATTGCTAAATGGATTGTAAACAATAAACAGCACACAGAGGAGGAAGTTTTGGCTCTGTTGCTCCCAGAGGTTAAATCAGTCAGACCATAGCTGATGGGTTCTAACGTACTCCCAAACTGGTTTAGCTGAGCTTTGGTCAATAGAAATTTCTATCATGGATGTTGGATTTCTTAAATGTTAATTATCTTACTACACTTAACCAAACAGTGACTTGTCAAAAGGGAAGCGACGAAAATACAAGCCTGCAAGAATCGAGACATGTGGCAGACTAAACAAGCCTGGTCCTACAACATGTTCATACCTATAAAAAGTTTTTGTATCTATTTCTAACAGGCCACACTCGGAGCCTGCCGTCATACCCTCCTACAGGCTGCATCACACTGCCTCCCTGATCTCCCTCCAAGAACTTTGTGTCTTGGGACTCTCAATATGATGAATCGCACCGAGGATAATGGTGCTCGCTTCTGGACTGCTTCTATTGAAATGCATTCATTGTGTTGTACAAGTGAAAGAAGTTCAAACCCTGGCTACTCTCACACTTTTGCAGGCTGCCAATCGAAATGAAATAGGCACGACTGCCGATTTATCCAACAGGTCCTCTGAATTAAATGACAAAGCATGTTTATAACTTTCTTTTAGAACACACACATCAGTGTTTTATGATCTGATGCCTCAATGGACAGGACGACTCACTGAAGAGTCATTATTACTACAGTCGACAGAGGGCTTTCTCACTTGAGCGTAAACATATGTTGTTTTGGAGTGTCTCAGAATTGTCTCATTGTCTGTTTTGTGAAGTTTTAAATATGTTGCCACTGGTAAAAAGGTTTCAAAATCCGACGATCTGACAAGCACTTGGTCTAAAGTAGACTGAGGCCTTACACTGTGGGGTGTGCCAGTCATAAGGACTGCAGTATACAGGGGAAACTGGTCACAGCAAATTGGATAGTAAAAGGGGAAAAAAAAAATCCAGTACAAGTACAGATCGTGCCATAAATATTTTAAAATCGTGTTTGAATTTCCTTGCCAGAAACATAAAGGGTCTCATGAGGATGAAGATACAGCATGTTGCATACTAAAACAAATGTTTAACAAATTTTCAAAAACATGTAACTAATTTGTCAGACGTCAGATTTATAGTAAATTTTCCACCCTGCCATGCTCCTACAGGAGTATGAAATCCCAACAGGACTGATCTCACAAAGAAGCCATTCACACTGATTTGTGCATGCTCACTCACACACACACACACACACGCACGCACGCACGCACGCACACGCACACACACAACACTGCACATACAAAGACACTCACACACACACAGCTTTCAGTCAGTCTAAACTTTTACCGAACTTGAACTCCCCCAAAACCCTGTGGTGACCGCATAAAAAGTAGTTCTCAGGTTACAAACTCGCCCAAAATAGGCCATAAGTACATAGTACTGCTATCTGGTGACGTAGATTATAGTTTAGAACGGTTACATACGCTTGAACACGCAAAAACACACGCTGATACACATGGTCTGTAATGAATTCAGTACCATGCTTTCAGGAAAGAAGAGAACATTGTAAAAACAACTTATTATGCAAATAAAGTAATTTAAGGCCACTCTAATCCATGCCCAAACATTCTCTAATAAATGACAAATTGTATTAAGTTCCTAATCAGTCATTAAAGATGACACAAGGTTTAAAATCATAGACCTACAGTACGTCACACATCTAAACAAAGAATACAAGACAAAGGTAAATATTGTTAGTGACAATAAAGGGCTCTCTGGACATGATTTACATTAACTCAAATCCTCTATAGTCAATAAATAAGCCACTGAAAGTGATACTCAGCATTCACTTATGACTCAGGAGGGACCTTTTAAGGACCTTTTAAACCCCTAATTTTTACATTGAGAATTGTCATTATTTTGGGCCAGTACTTAAAATATGGAATATAGACCCGAAATGAGCCACAGGCCTGTTTCTAGTGGGTTCCCGCATGAAATAAGTAATAATATGCTTCCACGAGCGGGAGAAGAACTTCTGTCCCTTCCTGGAATTGGGAGAAAAAAGAAAAAAAACTTGAAGGGGGCGTTCTCCAAGTGGAGTAGTTTTCAGAATAGCTAATCTGTGTACAGGAAACAGGCACTAAGACTTCTGGCGCTAGTGGGCTGAGCAATCAAAACAATCTCTCAATCTTCTGATTGAAGAGAAAGGGACCTGCGCCAGACTCTTCAACATATTTCATCAGAGAGAGGCGGGTGAAAAAAGAGGGAAGGAAGAATCGCAAGAGACAGAGAGAACGATAGGGAATGAGGTGAAGATAGCAGGAGAGAGGAAGGATAAAGAGTAAGAAGAAGAGAGAGAGATTTAGAGAAGATATATATTTCTTTACTTCTCCTGTCCTTTGCTTTTCATTTTTTCTTCTCGTCTTTTCTCCCTCCACTGTTTCTCTTATCTACACTCCTTTTTTCCCCTCATATCCCTCTCGCTCCCTTGCTTTTCTCATCTCCCCTCCTCCATCTGAGTGTTGTGAGTATGAGTTGGGGAGAAAGTACATGGGATTTTCCCACAGCTTGGCAGGACTAGACCCAACCCCACACCCACTCATTTTCTGTCTTTCCCTCCACTCCCCTCTGTCTCATGTCAGAGGGGAGTCTTGAAGAAAACCACCCATACTCCACCACCAAGTATTCTGGATGTTTGTTGGAACTTTATGCTGCTCGTTGTTCCACAGACATCAACTGCGTGCTGCTATGGTGACAGAATAATTAGAAGAAGCTTACGGGACCCAGAATATCTCTGCCTTTGAATAAAAACATTGTATGCTATTAAACATTTAATTTGAAAAGTCCTTCTAATAAAATTCTTACAAAAGGGCTTAGTTTCCATTAGAGGACAAAGCTGTTTTGAAACTGTATAAAGAATTTTGTATGGATTTCCCAGGGTTATAAAACTCAACCTCAACTCCAGAAGGACCATGGTAAACTTGCCAAACTAGCCATCCATTTTCTCCCTTTTTCAGATCCAGGTCATGGTTCCAGCCGGCTAAGCAACAATGCCCAGAAGTTCTTCTTCCCAGCCATGATGTCCAACTTATCCTGAATCATTGTCAAGCCAGATGGGAAATCAGATCCCTCTAACGTACACTGGGAGGTGTCAAGAAGGCCCAAACTACCTAAACTAGTTCCATTCAGTGCAAAGCAGTGATTTTAAGCTCCTTCCGGATGTGTGAGCTTTTCACTCTTCCCATAAAGGTGTGCCTCATATTCCTCCCCATAGGTCACAACCACTAAAATTAATGAAGAAATGCAGCTTTGCATGGTTGTCATTTGTCGTACCCTCAACTTTCACCTGGAGTAGCAACTCACTCCTGATCTTTCAAGTTGGTAGATGAAGGATTACCACCATTCTTGTCTCTCAGCTACCTACTCACCTACTTGGTTTCACACAGCCCCTACCATCCTACATCATCTGCAAAAAGCAGAGATGCAATCCTGAGATGACAAACAGAAATGGTCACAAGGCAAAACTGTGGTGACCTCCTCAAGATCCTGCAGGGGCAATGTGCTGGTCTATTGTTCCACAACCAGGACTGAATCTGAATTACTCGTGCAGGCGTGACAATCAGTCGCAACCTAATTTCCAACATAAAGATTTCCCCGGAAGGCATAGCAGGTAATTGGAGCACCCGGCCTGCTCCATTTTTAAAAATGAGAACTGACAATCCATAACATTGAAAAATATCTAGATGCTTCCAGCATGTTAAGGCGAATTTCTTCCACTCCTAGTGCCTTACCTCTGTAGTGCTTTTCGTGTTTATTAGTTACCTCTGCCAGAAAGATAAACAAGGCTTCCCTCGAATCCCCAGTCTCCTTCATAAAGTGCATGTCACTCAGGTGTCGAGTTTACTCAGTCGAGGTCAGCAGCTCTTTGCTGAGAGCAGCTGCGAGCAACTTTTTGTTTCTAAAAGCACAAAACTGGAGTCCTTCAAGACTTCTACTACCTGTCTGCTGATGATTCAAGACCACAAAACAAACCCAGCTTTGGCTTGATGGCACCACCACCAGCTCCTTTGTTTGCTGCTATGAATGGCACTGCCACATTCTCCTGATGTTGCAGGTGGGCACAATCAGTGCACACCCTGTCTCACTTCTGTGGATGTCTGCAAGCTTCCTCCATCAGCATGCATTGACTGGGACATTGTGTTTCCATCAACGTACATGTTTACATGTCTGTGCCGTGTCTCTTTGTGCAGCAGATTTTGTGTGTGTGTCTTTGCATGTTTGTGCAGGTGAATATGAGTGTGTGATTTACCTCTGCTGCCTGTGTCTCCTGGTGCAACAGTGTCAGCCCGGTTAAGTCCTCCAGGAATGAGTGGGAAGAATTAAAAACCTTGGACAGGAAGCTGAAACCTTCTCTCTCATAGTGGTCTAGGACCTAGACAAAAAAACAGAAAAATAGACCAGATGAATTAACAGGAGATGTTATGTCTAATGCTAGGGTACCAATATATCTACAGTGCAATCACATCACTGTACTGGTCCAAGGTGGATCATAAGAATGTGTGTTTATGGAGGACTGTATGTGTTACTGAGATGCCTACCTATAAATATTAAACATTTTCTCCCCATAAAGTTATAGACCTCAAATATAAGATAAAATAATTTAATCTTTTTTTTGTGTGTGTGTGTGTGTGTGTGTGTGTGTGTGGTGTGTGTGTGTGTGTTAAAACTTCATTTTTTTTCATTGAGGGGTAAAAAAGGCATACATAAAATCATAAATTCGCCTCACCTTTAAATGCACTTTCAAGTTCAATTTTACATCTTATCTGAGACATTTCTCAAAGTGTTTTTTCTTCACCAAACATGACATGCTTTCAGTCTTTTTCTACACTTGGAGTGGAGGGTGCTAATATTTCACTACTTGTGAAGTGGTGTCCACAAAAACATTATGAGACGGCAAAGAGCAACTTTCTTTAAAAGGGGATAATTATAATCTTTTAATATATAAAAATGCACTCTTATTGCACAACCTGTGTAACACCAGCACTCAGCACCTCTGCAACCACGCTGAAATGTTAACCTTGATCTCCTACCAGTACAGACTTCAAATATCCACACCTTCTTTCCAAAACACACACACACACACAAAGATGCCCTCTTGACTACCTTCCTAGGCTTGGCCAAGCCTTTCATGGACGCCCTCAGACCCTCCTCTGCAGGTGTAGGGTTACCTCTACCTCAGACATCAACACATTGTGTGAATCAATGCCTGTGCATGTGTGTGTGTCTGTGTTCGCACACTGACCTGGCGTCTAGTCTGTGGAGCCAGACACACCACACACAATACACACTGACGTGTCCCGTCGTTCATCTTTTCAACCTCTCTTTTCTTTCCTTCCTTCCCTTTTATTTCTTTGATTCTTCACTTCCATCCATGAGATCCGTTACATGAGACACCAACGGCTGAAACCCACTTTGTTGAAATATAGCTGCTCATTACACAGAAAGCAACATGATGACTGTGATGATCTTGTGATAATGTCAATAAAGTCATTCCAAGCACTACACACAGTTACACACATTTCTATCTATATCTATATCTATATCTATATGTATATCTATATCAACAGGACCGTGACCCATGCCTTCCACAATATTGAGCTATTCAAAAGATTCAGATTGTAATAAATAAAAAAAATATAGAAAAAAAATGAAAATGTTAGCAAATTTACATTAGACGGGACTGTGAATTATGACCTAAAGGTTGTACCTACATCGAATGTTCTATGTATTTAGAGATGATTTTATAATAATCACATTTAAACACGTGTTAGCACCTAGACTTCCTTGTGTAGTTGATACTGCTTGATAAAGAAGAGAAATAATTTGCAGAACAATGTTCTTAGGGAGGTAAGAAAACCTACACATACTGACACAACGGATGGAAGAAGCTTCAGATTTTATAGATTTGCAGTGTTTATCGTGAGGCTAATGGGTTTCAGTAGTGATTGCGTTCTATTGATGGATTGCACCAATTAAGCCAAGCTATAAACACACAATCATCAACATCTGGATTAGATGGTGTTCAACATGTGTGTATGCATACACATGTGTTCATGTCCTAAAGCTTACCTTGTTATAGAGCCTCATAAATCTCTCTCTAAAAACTCTCCAGCTTTTTTTGGCAGTGATGATGACGATCTTTGTTTTGAAGTTGTTTGCGGATCCATACTGTGGATATTAACTTGTATCAGACACTGTACGCTGTGTGTGTCCTTAAAAACATCAAACATACATTGGGTGGTCCTGGTGGCTCACAGGGGGTTTAAGTTAAGTTGTAATAATAAAGAACATTGCTGACAGTTTTCTAAGTATTTATATGATAGACACTTGGCGCTGATAGTTACACAGAATTAAACTATATCCCGTGTTTATCAATCGTTAAGGAAACAAAATAATCTTCTTATCATCATCAATCATCTAGCTGTTTGAGCTGTAACAGCATTAGTCCTAGCAGTCTTAGTAAGGATGTAAGGGGAGAGAGTACAACACATAATGTGGCGTAAATGTTAATGAAACACTGGTGAATATTTTTTGACTGATGCACAGCTATGAATGAAATGCTTAAAAGGCTCTTGGTTTGTGGTTTTGCCATGATGTAACACTTACTGTACACCAGTGTTATGAGTAAACAATTCCTGGTGATCCAGTGGCTGTTAACATGTACAGTCAGCCCGTCAACTTAGATACTAAAATCGCAATTCCATACTGACTCATTAAGTCATCACTCAGTCTTTCTGATGTTTCTGAAAACCAACACGCTTAACAGGAACTAAAGCTCATACAGAATGTGGAGTTAACGCGCTGTGGTTTCTGTACATGTCTACAATATATGTTACAGCACATAGAAAATAAAACCTTAAGAGTTTTTTTTTATTAAAATATTAGTTAGGACATTTGAAATTATACTAAGTGTGAAAAAAACTGCGGGTATAAATGTGAAAAAAATGATTAAAGTTGTAAAGACTGTCACATGTAATACAGGACAGAAAATCTGTTTGTTTTTTTTAAAATACTGAATCGGTCCTGAAAGACAAATATTTATAAAACAGGTATAAAATTTACAACAATTTAACCAGAAAGATTACAAAATTGTGAAATACATAAGGGCTGCTATCAGTTAATCCATTGATGATTAACTGTGTTGTAATATTTGTTCGATACCAAGGTGAGCTCTTAAAACGGTTTGTGTTGTCCCAAACCCAATGACAATGACTTTCCAATAGATTTAACATAGAGAAAAACAGCAAATAGTCATAAAGGGGAAGTTTAAATCAGGAAATGTTTGGCATTTTTGCTCGATTGTTGATTTAAACAATTAATAGATTAATAGCTTATCAACTGACTTATCTATAAAGTGACTAATAATAATGAATAATCAAGCAAAATTATAAGGCCAATGAATTTATTCTAATACTCCTTTCTTACACACTCTTAGGAGTAGACATAACTCTGAGTCATGGTTTCAGTACTTTCTTTGAAGGGTTTTAATCTATGGAAAGAGTTTTCACACCCAGAAAACTTCAATGGGAAACTCAAGCAAAATGTAAATGAAAAGATCCCTCCACACTTTAAGTTTTAATCTTTACAATCTGTGACATGACGACAGTTGATTTTAAGTATAAAACAGTTCCAGAAGGAAAGAAAGAGAAACACTGTGTTAGTGAGCAGTTCATTGTCTTTTCAGGACTTTCCTTCAAATATAAAAAATGTTTTTGCTATTAATAGTGGTAGCATATTTGGTAGTGTTAGTACAAGTAGTTGTAGTAAGAGGTGTCTGGCACGGTTTAAGACAAAGCCACGTCAGCTGTGATTTACTCTCTGGCGTGTAGTTTTATTGGCTTGCAGCTCGAGTAAGAGTTAGGAAATGCATACACACACACACACACACACACACACACACACGGTGAAAAGCCCCAACTCTACAGGAACTGCTCCAGCCCAGACAGGGGCTGAATTGTTTTGTTTCCATAGTGACCTGGCAGCACACAGCTGACTGCGGCAGGAATACACACAGACAGACATGCACTCACTCACTAACACACACACACACACACACACACACGAGAAGACAAAGACACACACACATTACAGTGAACTGATAGATGGACGGAGGGACACACAAAGGAGGACGAGAGCTACGGGGGAGGGAGAACAGGAAGGTAAGGAAAAGAGGGAGAAGTGCCTGGTAGAAAAGAAAACGAGTGAAAGGCAGATAAGCACATGTAAAACAGACAGGGAAAATGTGTGTGTGGGTGGGATTAACAAAATCAAAACATATTCACCAATTTCACTACATAATCTTTATCCCTGCCTCAGCAAAGGATCGTCTTTCCCAACCCATGTTGTTCATTGTTCCTGACTATACAAGCTTTACCCAATCCCTATCAAACCTCATGAACCCTCCGTGCAGACCGAATAATCTCATCAGTCACACAGGCAGAAACATGACACTTTAAGATGGGGTGGAACTTCATACTTTTTTTTTTTTTTTAAGAAGCAGCGTAGGTGGAGAAAACTTCAAACTTTTAGAAGTACAAGCTAGCCAGCTCCCCCCTTCTCCCACCTCGGCCTCTTGGTTTTTCCCTCTGTGTCTCTCTCTCGCTCTGTCTTCACATGAAAGTGATAGATCTGGGGCTTTATGACCTCTTTATAGACACAAAGACTGCATTGAGATCAGGGGAGAAAGAGAGAGTGGACCAGCCCTCCACTCATCACAACACCCTTTCTTCAGTGCTGCATTTCCTCTCTTTACCTCCCACCCCCCTCCACCTCTTGCTTTTTCTCCTTTTTTCTACTTTCTCCCTCTCTGTTGTGTACCCCCCCATCGCCTCCCACTCTTAGATTAATGTAACCAATCACATCGCTGGACGATGCAAACCACAGGGCCACCTGGGGCAATGATTGGCCAGTTGGCCAAAACACTAAAGCAATTTATCCCACCCCACTTGGCTTATTTGGGATATGTGGACCCTTCAACAACCCGTCTTTACACGCACACACATACACAGCAGTGGTGGGAGCTAATTCCACTCATACGACAGTCACTGACATCAATGAGCAACTGCTGCTTGATTGTTACCATATGGTTTTACCAGCTTTCCTGTGTGTGTGTGTGTGTTCAGTGCTCCTCAAGGAACAACATTTCAACACAGCTCCACTGACTTAACAATGAAGAAATGGGAATCCCCCTCTTTCTGCTAAGGCTGCAATTTGTGTTTAAAAACAAAGTTGTCACATAGTAACAGAATCTGATAAGTAAATCAAAACATGTTCAGTCTTTATAGCTAATTGGAGTGAAGTGTCAAAACACTTTATTGGCTGTAAACTGGATTTGAAATGACATATTTTGAATGATTAATTTACAAAATGTGCTACTTACAATGGGTGAGCAGGCGGTGCATTTGTCAAAAGCAAGGCTGGCAGGCAGGACGTTGTCGAACCTCGAGAGAAAGCCTCGGATCTGTGGAAGAGGAATCAACACGTTAAAAACAGCAGTTGAACTTGAGCTTTTTAAACACATTTTTGTGATTTCTAAAACATGACAATTTCAATTATCTGAACACAAGAATGGCCTCTAATCGTAAAGAGACTCGAGTGGATGAAAACACATGATAACTAGAAGACGAATAAACATTATATGGGTTTCTATTTCTATTTAGGGTAAACACATGTCTTCTGGACAGAAAGCGTTTAGTGTGTAAGGAGGAAGTATGCTCGATACTTTGAGTCCTTGTGTAAATGTAACAGTAATAAAGTAGTAAACATTAAATCTGGGGCTTGAAAATTTGGAAGCCGTTTCTGTTTTCCACATTTGAAAATCATGCTGAGAGCGCCCTCTGGTGCCAAAATGGCTACAGCCTATTTCAGTTATTTTCAGCACACCTCTCACTGCTGAAAGCCTTCACTCTATATTTTAGGCTACTGTAATTATTTCTAATTACCTTGATTGCTGTCTAAAGAGCTCCCTCCATACACACACACATACAGACACACATCCACCAACAAGTCTTTAGCAGCCAACGTCACTGAAACGTCACACACCAACACAGCAGTCTCACTGCTCCCACCTCATCTCTTATACCTCCTGCTTTTTAATAAAAGCTCAAGCCCATTATGTTTTCTGGTGACGCACATAGACCAGGGCATGAAATTACTTCCTCACTATAATTATCTGGTGATGAAATCAACAAATATATTGAACATTTGTGACCAATTATTGCATAATGCGTAGCAAGTGAACAGAGGTGGAAATTGAAAGCTTTCGGTTCCTGACATTGACACATGATATTTGGGTGCACACTACATGACATCCTCACACACCCATATTTGAATTACTCTTCATGGGGCCACATTTACACTCGCCCAGGCTGTGTGGTAACATAAGGCAATCGGGCTAAGATGTACATCTCACACAGCGTGACTGATAATCAAGCATAATGTGGTACAATGCTTCATCTTGCAAAACATTTCAATTTAATTCAACCGGCACAACAACCTTAGCCGAAGGCTCATTTCATTTCATTTCTTCTTCGTCTTTATATCTTCACATCTGTGTTGCTGATCGTTTCAGTGAAAATGGCGTATTCAAGGAAATACAAAGAAAGGAGTAAAACAGGATGGATGCATTGAAAGATAGACTGTAATAACTAGTAATACAGACATGAATGTGAGCGAACAAGTCCAGTGAATGAGTCAGACCAAAGGATGAGCATGGACAAGTGAGATGGACTGGCTACAGAGAAGTAGTTCTACATAAAACAGATAATATACACAGCATATATGTTCCCAGGCTAGTGTGCTTGTCAATCGTCCAACGACATAGTTCTCATTTTTACACTGTATTAAAATACATGGAAATAAATAAATAAGTTGTTCAAGCACTGCATGTCAGACTTTAAGAAGGCAAAAGTCAGTAACTGCTTCATGTTCCTGTTTTTAAAAAAGACACACTGCTGCCTTTGTTCACAGACCTATTATTGTTAAATATTTTATCAGAGCACTCTGAGCATTTATAGCTTTGAGAGAGGTATACGAGGGGTGTGTCATGGTGTACAGATTGTAAAGGGAAATTTGTGATTTTCAGCTATACAAAAAAAAACTGATTTTATATACCTTTTTATCGGCTTAACCCAGAAAAGATTATAGTTATCCCTGAATGCAGATTATTTGATTCAGCTCAGACACACATTTCTGTGGATATTAAAGAGTTTGTCAAAACTACACATCAAATTCAAAAGCTGAAAAGAAAAGGGGTTACAGAGCTCAGAAGATGTTGAGTAATATATGGCAAATTACATGTTCGGTCACTTAGGATATCAAGATTAAGATATCATGTGGTTTCTGTAAACCACCACAAGTTGTCACTGTGGCACTACAGGAAAAATAGGCTGCAGCCTCAAACTGCTAAACTGCAGTGTGCTGTATTGGTAGAGAAATTGCTGTAGGAATACGGTCCTGGCAAAATGCATAGAAAAACAAAAGACACACACACACACACAACTATTTGTGCCCTCATACATACATTATATTTACCCATATTTTTTTCTCTCTTTGGTCATCATTACAGTACCTCTCTCTCTCTCTCTCTCTCTCTCTCTCTCTCTCTCTCTCTCTCCATAAGACATCCCATTTGCATGCCATTTTTCTGCGGATCATTTGGTTGAAATGCCATGAGCAGCTGAGGTGTCAAGCACATGGCAAAAATTCAGATTCTCGGGGTGATGAATACTGATGATGATGCAAATGGAGGTGGTGAGATACTCGAGTACGTGACAACAGTCAGTAAGCAAAAGGGCACTGCTTGGGTATCTGCTAGTCTTCTTCTATTTAGTGACCCCAAAATCCAGAGTACTTCATTATCATTTCAAGTGTCCTTAATGCTTTGAAAAGGTTGTGTATACAGCAAAGCATTCTTGGAAAAATATTTTTAAAACTAAGGTTGTACCATTTGTCAAGGGGGATGCCCTCAGGTCTATGTCTATAATATCATGATAGTTTCCTTTGTGTTTTTGGTTGTTCGTAATCACTAGAAAATGAGCCAATCTCTGACCTCACATTACATCCACACATATGTTTTGATATATTTTCAATAAAATCAACTTATATATTAGTGAAATCTATCCACTGATTATTAGGAATGTGCACGGTTATTTGATTTTACACATATCACCAAGTTTAGAAATCCAATTTCATCCTCCTTCATTCACACACAGTAGCCACTCCACAGAACTATCTGTCTCCTCAAAAGGCAAAGCAAGGACAGGCCGTGGACGAATGGATACACAAAGGCTCATCCAGACAAGCACAGGTACACACAGACAAATTAATTTCCCTTTCTTCTCCACAGTTCTTTTGAGAGTTGTTTATTATTCAACTCACTGATTAATTACTATGTATTACGTTTATGTATTAAGCTCTGGGTTTTCCTTCCAGCTAATTCTGGTCTGAAACAGACAGCTGTGCCCTTCAATCTCTGAAACTTAATTTTGTTCTCTACAAAACAGCACTTAAAATGTCGTTATGGCCTGTCATGGAAAACTCCAGGGATGTACCCTTGGTCATTCAGCTACAAAAGAGGGACTTGATGGATTTAAAAAGGACCAGTGTGTAAGATTTAATGGCCTGGAGTTGAGTAATTGTTGATTGCAACCCCCTTGCTTCACCCTCTCCTTCCTAGTTTGAAGGATAAACTACAGTGGGTGTGAGATGCGTGAACGGTTCTATCTAGAGCCAGTGTTTATTTTGTTCTGTAGAAACTACAACTGCAAGAGGGCAATCCCAGAAACATGCGGCAAAGTCTAATAACTTTAACAGATTACAAGCATGCCCCCTCTTCCTTGTGACAGCCGTATTCGTCTCTAGCAGGTGAGCTAAATAACTTTGAGGCAATTGGCAGACAACAAACAAAAAACAGCCAAAACAGATGTTACTAGATGGGAGAGGACACCTTCCACATCTATCAGTCTTTCTGAGCGTGACGTCAGGAGGGCTTTCAACCGTGTGAACACCAGGAAGGCAGCAGGACCAGATGGTATTAGTGGGCAGATCCTAAAAGTTGGTGCTGACCAACTTGATAATTCAACCTTCCCCCTGGCTCAGTCTGTCATAAACACATGCTTCAAAAAGTCCACCATCATGAGAAAACAAGACCAGGCAGCCGTAGTGCCTGAATGAAGTGCTTTAAGTGTCTTCTCAAGCATTACACCCACTCTTCACTACCTAGCACATGGACCCATTACAGTTTGCTTACTGTCCCTCCCTGTCCACAGAAGATGCCATTGCATACTTCATCCACACGATCCTGTTTCACCTGGATAAGAAGCTGAGAACTTGCAGGCAAGTGGAGGTGAATGTATGGACAGCAGCAGTGTCCTCAGTTGGGGATACATTTAAATGAATTTCAGTGTGTGTCTGACCTGATGTGGCACCAGACCCAGAGAGGTGGGGGGTTCATTCATTCGGTCATCACTGCTGCTGGCCACTGCATAGCCTCTGAGGATGGAGAAACAAAGGAAGAAAATTATATACCTGACACTTTTCCCCCAGTTTACCTTTTTGTAGATGATTGTAATCACAACGTTGGCAACCTCTTCCTGCCGTGCAAGGAAGGCTTTTAAAACATGAATTTGAATTTGACTGAAAGATGAAATGGAGTAAATCCCAATTATCCCACGTTATTACACATATTATGTCAGCTATAAGCCGAGCAGAACAACACATAACCCAATTACTACTGATTCATTTTGTCATATTGTATCAAATATATACTATATATAAAAAAAATAAAAAATATGTCACAAAACTGAACCTTTATTTGAGAATTTGCCTCATTTGCTTGACCATCTGGAATGTTTCTATGAGATCTGAGAGCTCTTGCTTTCTAGTAAATGAAGTCAGGTTTAAAAGATGTGTATGGATAACAATAACAAAAAAATATCAAATGTTACACTGAACTACGTGGTTCTGCAAAGTAAGAAATGTCTGTCAGGAACCCATGGTCCCTATATGAACACTGGTGTAAGGTCCTTAATAGGGATAAAGAGACGGAGAGAAGCTATGAAGTAAAAAAACAAGGACACAGATGGGACAGATGCAAAAGGGGTAGATCTTGTTATAAAGGAAGGAGTTACACAGCCATAGAGGTACAGAGAATACACAAAGACTCTCCCTTCTTTGCTTTCTAAGCTTTTTATCCAGGATAGGCAGAGCAGCTCTGTAACAGCTTATAACATCTCAAAACAGTCTGAGAGAAAATGGCCCAGCAAGCGGCCACTTTACTGTGACTTTCACCAAAACAGGCACACACAACTACATCTACACAAAGACACACCTGTGCACACAAACACAGACTTAATGGGGCTGAAAAAAACAGCCCCATCAGTCCTTAAAAAAAAAAAAGAAAAAAAAAAAAATTGGAAATAGTCAAAAATATGGAGCTAGTACAGATTGTCAAGTGAACTTCAGGGCAGAGTGAATCGCAGTGTTGGAGCCTTTGAAGCATGAAAGTAAGGATTATAAATTGCAAAACTTCCACAGTAAACAAAGTTTTTGGGCTCAAGTATATTGGAGAGCTGTGCTACCAAACTAAATTGAGGAGTGCTGCAGTTGCAGTAGGACAAGGCAAAGGTAAGGAAGTAAAGTTTAGGAGCCATGACTTCAATCTCCTTTAGTACCTGCATAAAGTTCTGATGAGAGGACATCACGGTGATACTGGTGATCAGGTCTGCTTACTAAGGTAGGCAAGTGTCTGACCTTGCAGAACTGAATGCTGGCAAGGATCTTTTGATCTTTTTAAAGATGTTTTGTGACATAGACTTGCTCTGTTGTCAGTTAAACTTGAGGGGATGTCAAGGAGCATCCAGAAGGACAGGTCAGAGGCAGGAGTAGCTACCTCTGTCAACAGGGGAACTTCAGGGCAAGAAGTCTTTCCTCATAGCCATAAACCAGGCTAAAACAAAGAGGTTGTGTTTTCCTAAAATTGAATGTGTGTATTTTGTTTATAATATCTAATTTAACAATGGAATTGTCATCAAATATATTAAATAGGACAACCATTCATCAAAGTGCTATTTCCTTTACTTACTTTTCTTTCTTTATTAGTTGCTGAATCAAAGCAACCACATATAGTATTTACTACAGCTCTGCGCTCAGTACTCCATAGTGTTAATCTATAGCCAGACCAGTGCCACTATTATTACTGATAATAACACAATATCAACTTCTGTAAGCCCATCACATCCACTTACCCTTCACTATGCTGCAGAATGGACACCATCATCTCAACAGCCAGAGCTCCAGCAATCATAGCAAGGCCTGGTCTGCTGACTGTGCACTGCTGATCCAGAGTCCGATCCCTGGTTGACTGTGAACAACAAAAATAAAAGGTTAACAACTGGGAATGGAGGAAATCTTTCCACATTATTATTATGATGGTAATCTCATCCAAAGTGACAGAGTTAGGTGAATCAGCTAGCTAAATGGCTAAATATCTTTATTGTAGACTGTTGGCCTTAAAATGACCAGTATGGGAATCATGTTAATTAAGCAGCCTTAGTTATAATAACATGCTATTTAAAAAAATGGACAAGCAATACCTGTACTATACAGACTTTATCTAATAAATGTCAATTATTATTCATTCAATAATTGTCTAGACCAGGGGTAGGCAGGTTTAGCCAGATTTGGCTTTCCCGTATGATTGATCTGTGGTGATAAATCCAAAAGCTGCATTACATCTTAATTTATTTCATTCTCAGCATGTTTTGCTTCGTTTATAACAGCTGATCAAATACACTGTGACAGACTGTTTGACAATCTGTTGTATCCATTTGTTTCAATTCACAGACAACGCACAGAGGAAAACAACAAGCTACCTCTATCCTCAATTCTATATCTAAGATTTAGTATTGAATGAGAGCAGACTGAGCCTCTAATTGACATGTTAATTCTACTATAATCTGTGACTGGTGGCATGTGGCATTTATAAAAGAAGCCAGAGCTGAATGGCACAGTTTCCAACAATTGGCTGTGGCCTATAATAGTCGATGAATTACTTACATAAATTACTCATATTAAAAGATCACGAGGGAGAGAAAAACCAAAAAGAGAAAGAAGGAGTGACAGGGGTACAAAAAAAATGGGCACAATGGATAAAATGTAATTGTCAATTGTAGAGGTTGCCAAGTAACAAATATAAGTCCAATATTTACTCCTTTAAGCGATGTTTTGATCTCCACCAGTCCCAATCCCACACGGAAATATCTGTGGTTGCCAAGAGACACATTTATGGACCAAAAACCAAAAACAATTATCCAAATCCTGACTACATGGCTCCCTCGAGAGGAACTGTATAGTTGGATTTTAATCCTCTGTAGGGTTGTGACTATGAGCAACACCTTTCACATATCGTGTGATGCATTTTTAACAATTGACAACATAATTGACATGATATTGCCCCATGCTAACACTTGATCTGTGCAAAGCTTGTATATCTGCCCCAACTGTATATTCTGTTTTAGGGTGACTTCTGCCAGTTGGCAAACTCTGGAACATTTAAAGAAATGTTTTATTAATGCGGACTGTTCCTGTTAAACAAACCAGAAAAACAAACAATATGTTCCAGCTTTAAAATTAAGTGTTGGTTTAAATGTTTTAACTTGTGCATGTATGTTTGTTATCTGTGCATTACAAGGGTCACCACTCTTTTCTAGAAATCATTTTCCAGTTTTTTTCCAGGACATATTTTAAGCAATGATCAAGCTAGTATGACATACAGGGACTGTGTCATAAACTAATGTGTTCCTCTCTGTGGAAATCTGATTCAAATTTATACTTAAGAGTCTTTCTGACGTTCAGTCACTCACTGTGTTATAGAAACATTTAGTGTTTTTGATGTCACTACTTTTATTACCATCTCCTGTCTTTTTGCCTTGTTTTTATATCGTGATTGTATTTTATTATAGTATTTTGTCACTATATTTTTTTTTTTTTGTTTGGAAAGCTGTTTGGCCTCTATGCCAAGTGCAATATAAATAAAATGTATCATTAACATCATTATTAATTTAAAGAACATACAGAACATTTGAGAGATTATAGTAGTTCATTCTCAGCTAAAGGAAAATAAAATGTTAAATGTTGAAATACTTTTCAGGACAACACAAGATTTTCCAGGACATTTATTTTCTCTCATTTTCCATGTGTTTTCCATGACTGGAAAATTGGTCAGCTGTTTGTTTCCGGAATGTGTGTGGACCCTGATTATGTGAGTTAATGGGTTGAGTGTATGTTTGTTATTGGTGTGTGTTTCCTCACATCTCCTGGTGCCACAACATCGTTGCAGAAGTAGCAGCCCAGCTTGTGCCCTGGGATATTGGAGAACAGAGAGGATCCTGGGACAGAGGGCACAGAACCAGCCGGTGTGGAGGACGAAGAGGAAGCAGAAGAACAGGAAGGAGAGGAGTCTGGCCCTCCAGAAACACTCTGACTCACTGGGGGTTTCTTCAGGCCATGGCGCATAACGACAAATGTGTCAAAGCCAAGAGCAGCATTCACCACAAGCTGGAGAGTACGAGACAACAATTATGGCAAATCATGGTACTAAAAGGATTTTACAAAGCACAGCACATTTCAGCCAGATCGAATTAACTAAATGGCTTGTTTTACACAAACAATGCGTTGAATCGTTTCGAAAGACAATGCCATAAAACATTAATAGGCACTTTACATTGTTCAAAGCATCTAGACCTCCAGAGGAAGCAATGGAAATAAACTGTGAAGCCAATTAGTGATAAAGTATGAGAAAGCCCCAGAGCACAAATGGCCAAATGGCCTCTCAGCTGAGCAGGCTGTGAAGAAAACTGAATCACCACTGCTGCAAATATGTCATAGAAGTTGCATCAACGATACCACTAGAGGCCTTAGAAGTTCCTGACACAGTGTTCAATTATCTAATGTTGCCTGGCAACAAATAGAATTGCAGCTGGTAAACAGAATATTTCATAGAAACAGGAAATGTTATAGAGCAATTTTAGTTTCCTTGAAGAGAAGCCAAATAAGTTTAAATTTGAAGTTCCTGCTTAAAATAAGTCAGGAAATGTTACCACATCACAAATGTCTCCTGTTATAGTGCTGCACTGTGCCTCAAGGTCCACTAAATCCTTAAAGCAAACAGATCGGTTGTTTTGATTCCTTTGTCTTAGTACCGGCATCAAAATCTTCTGAATAATGTACAGAAAACATGTTGCTTTGTGTATATTTGTGACCACAACATTATAAGCCAAACAAGGACATAGTGTTTAAAAGGAGTAATGTGTAGGATTTAGTAACATCTAACAGTGTCGCCCTCTCTTTCCTAGTGTAAATAAGAAACAGCAGTGGTCACAAAACACGTCTAAGATGCAAAGGCTCTATTGAGAGCGAGTGTTTGGTATTGCTGTCTGCTCTGTATTGTAGAAACATGGCAGTTTAACGGAAGAAGACCCGCAGCCACGAATATAATAATGGTTCAAGGTGACAAAAACATAATGATTATTATTTTCAGGTGATTATACACTAATGAAAACATAGTTATGCATAATATTCTGTAAATAGAGCCTACTAAATCTTACACACTTTAAAACTAATATTAGCTCTGGCCATACAGTCTTCTAAAATGAGATAAAATGTTAAAATAAAATCTTTAAATTTAGATTATTCAGAATATTTTGATATTAACTTTTCCATCTACACAAAGGTGCATTAATTGATTTCTTTTTTTCATCAGCTGGGATCAGAAGCACTGCCCTTGTTGTTTGGCTAGTGGTGCTACACAAAAATAAAAAAAAAAAAAAAAAGTCTATTCCATAATTCAAATTCAAAACGAGGTGCTAAAAGAGGCTAAAAATCCAGATAGATAATTCTCTGTGAGTTCATCATTGAAGTTCACATCACACATTTTTTATTTAATTCATTGATTACATAGAAAAAGTGCAGTCCATTTCCAACTCCAATGCTGCTGGTCAGTGAGTACATACACTGTACTGTTCCTACCTTCCTCTTGCTGGCAGCTATCACTGTAGGCAGCCAGCGGCTCTCCCTCGTATCCATTAGTAAGAAGACAACATCATGTTCTGAAATCAGCTTCTCCAGCTGCTCGACATCTCTCTGAGCCTGGGAAAGAGTGGCCTCAGAGAAATTCACTGGGTGACCGGGCATGGGGATGCTCATGTTGTAACCCTCTGCATTCTGCAGGAGGAGACAGAGACAAAGAGACACTGTTGACAAATTGAGACCGTATGTACAGTAAAATGCCATCTAAGTCTATTTTTAATTTTCTTCTCTATTCATAATGTTTTCTTTAAATTTTGCAATATATGCATATTTGTATATATTACTGAATTTAGTTTATTATGGGCATCATATGCAGACATAATAGAAATAAAATTCAACTTGTCTTGTCTTGCTGCCATCCAAGTTGTAGTTTGTTTACGTTGGGAATGACACTTTGCCAAAAGCTTTTATTTTGTTTGCCTCAGGATGGTGCACATGAGCATCTGGACATCTACATGTCTGCTACTACTTTTATATGTCCTCAATACAACACTATCGAGATCAAGGTTGTAAGTAAAATATTGCAAGCAGCATATAAGATGCAATGAGATGTGTTTCAGTGTTATTATAACATATGTTTCCACTTTCATAAGTTCCTTTTACAGAAAAAGCTTCCGGGCTGCAGAAAATCCTGAAAATGAAAAACATCAAGATCTGACCAGGAGCTGTATGAGAAGTCAGAAGCTAAAAAAAAAACTTAGGCTAAATATGTCTTATGTCTTTTTAGCATGCTTACTGCTGAGTGACATAATAGTCTAGACAAATAAAGTGAGGGCTTATCAGATGCAGTCACCAAACAGTCCGTCTGTGGAATGTGTAATCACATCATCGACACAGCTGACCTGAGTCCACTGTGGATTTGACTTTCTTTTATAGGTCAATAGTAGAGTGTGCAAAGGAAACCTTGAATCGTTGCTTCCAATTCTAGAAAAAAAATGAAATATATTTTATTGTCCATTGACAAATCTTCTGGGACTGCATACTTGCAGACTTAGATAGTGAGGCAAATGAAAATGTCAAGAGTAATTTCACAGTCAAGAGAAGGACAGAAAAGGGCAAGGACGAGGTGTAAGATCTTAACAAGAAGAAATACCACAGAATCAGTGGCTCCACTTTCTTCGCTCTCCACATTTTAAGAGAGGGAGCTGTTAAGTCTTGAATTTACATTTCACTGTGACGCAAGTGTTGCTAGGCATTCAGCGAATGATTTCAGGTTGCGGAAATGATTATCATATTTAAATTTCCACTAAACAACCTCAACTTGCAGACAGGAAAGACAAAAAACAAACAAAAAACATTTGGATTCTGGAATAACCCATAATAATAAAAAAGATAAACAGTATTTCATGACAATCCAACAACGGCAATGTTGATATCTTCAACCAGCTCTGACACGACTGTTGACAAAATTTCAAAGAGAGAAGACAGAGGTTGATGCTAATACCACAAACTATAAATGTCAGCTAACAGTATTTGTCCACAGACAAAGTATTAAATCTTCTCATGACCTTTTCCAACACTGTGACCTTGCGTGAACCAGCTTCTCTCGGTTCATTTGGCGCCTTTCTGTGCTCTCTGCTCACTGTGTTCATATTGCTTTTTATCCTTCACACTGGCACCTGATGCCCATGTTTGTAGGAAAACAAGCAGGGAAGAGAGAAGCAGGCACACATCGATAAAAATAGGGGGAAAGGTATGGATGCAGCTAGTATAGAGGGTAGACAAACAAAGTGTGTCATACATCGATGACAGCACAGGGTCATCAATCAAATGTTAAGTCCCTGTTCTTTACTTTCTATTTTATTCCCAGAAGAATAAGAGAGACAGGAAGTGAGATGGGGCAAAAAAAAGAGAGACTTGGGTATCAAGTTAATGTCATGGATGTCATGAAATGATAATTATTTGTGTGCATGTGCACATTTAAAGGGGACATCACAGGTCTTTGATGCTATAATCCTCACCCATTATAACCTATTACCAACTGTGATTGCAAGCTTTGCAGGGTTTGCCGATTGTACCACAAGGCTGAGAGAGGAGAAGACGGGCAGCAAAGACCTGCAGGATGGAATCAAAGCCGCGGTGCTGCAGTAAGGACTCAGCCTTGTGAAATACCAGGGTAAAATGAGGCTTAAGTCTTAAAGAGTTCAAGCAAATGACATCACAGCTTAGCAGTCAGGCGGTGTGTGAGTGTGCTGCTTCAAAAAAACAGAGGTTAAAAAACTTTCCTGATGCAGGATTTCTGATTCCCGACTTCATATCTAAAATATGAAAAAATAGAGGTTTACAGCATTCATGCATGGCTGACTGCACAGTTAGGAACATTTATACCTGCTATCCTACAACACCAGTGAGGGAAGATGTACTCAAAAAATTTTTAAGTAAATGAAGCAATACTTCACCTTAAAAATTTCTGCACTCAAAAATCCAAAGTAAATGTATTATTAGCCAGCAACGTATCAGAATTCTGATGTTATATTATTATATTATATTAGGGATGCACCAAAAATTCGGCCACTGAAAGTGCATTTCGGCTTTCGGTGAAGTGGCCGAATAGTAAGGCAGAATAGCGGCGTGACGCAATTGATGCAATGAAACAACGTGCGTGGTGATCTGGCCAGGGTTGTTGATTCTTTTATCATTCACACACAATAAACCCACGATGCAGGATATAGGAAAAACACAGGCAAGAAATACATCATACACTGCTCTTTAGCGGAGCTATATACTTCTCTCTAAGCTACGGCGTCTCACACATGCGAGACTGGAAATTCACCGGAAATATAATAAAACTAAACAGTATTTCTTTCAAGAACAAATTAACAGTGATTAAAACAACATGGGCTTTCTAACAGTATAAATGAAATAATAATTATACCAACTGGAAATTCTACTGGAATATTTGAAGGATATTAAATAAACATTTACTTTCTTTGAAAAAACATGTCTACAAATGTATTCTATGCTATTTATGCAATAGTAAAAAAATAGTGAAAAATTTAACAACCTCATTTCATATTCGGTTTCGGTATTCGGCCAACCATTTAATTTTTATTCGGTTTCAGTTTCGGCCGAAAATTTTCATTTCGGTGCATCCCTATATTATATTTTTGGAAAATGATCACCGATGCATTAAAATGTACGCAGTTCTTCAGTGTTGCATTTGGCCATTATCGAGCTGTGTTTTCTTCTTTTGGGTAGTTTAAATCCTGTCTAATAAATTGATAATACTGTATGTGTTACAGGTAAAACCTTCATTCAAAAGTAACTACAGCTGTCAATGGAAATGGAAATGCAGTGGAGTAGAAGTGTAAGTTTAAGTACCTTAAAATTGTAACTGAGTACATGTACTTAGTTCCTTTATCACTTCGCAACAGACCTAGAACCTCAGATTTGGTCCCAAGATAAATTGCAGTGGTTGCCAGATGATTAAAAGGGTTGAGAAAGAATATTTATGTTGCACCAAATAAAGTTTAGTTTTTGTTATTTTAGATTCTTTTTTCTTGGGAAATAATTAATTCTCTCGCATTTTCAGGCGCTTAAAAAAAATCTTCAAATTAAACAGTCTGAGAAGGAAAAATGTTTTCTGGTTCAACTGCTACAATTCAAGAAATTGCAAAAAGCTTGGAAATCACTGAAGTAGCAGATCTAATAATTGCTAAGCACATAGAAAACACTTTAACCCCATACAAACAGGAAACTAAACTTAGCAAACAGGTTACTTTTTTCATTCGTGACCTCTCTAACACGAGCATTACATGAGCAAAAGGAAAGTGAATCATACCATTATGAACTGCTTAAACCTACTTGTACCTAAACGTCTGTGTCTGTCAACATGACTCACAACATGAATATGCATTCAGTCTATGTGTTTCCAAGTGGATTAATAAGAGATGAGAGCACTTTTTCACACCAAAACAGAGCCCTGCTGAGTGTTTGGCTCATGTTTCATTTAGTAATATAGTGAAATGTGTCCCCCAGGGAAACAACTCATTAATTACCAAAGTAATGAAACCACCAGCATTAATATGCAAGTAACAACACTCTTCATTTTCTGCATGGTTGGTCAGCACATCTCAGATACGACCAATCGAACAGGAATATGATTATAAACCAAAGCATAAACACAAATTCAGATTACTATGATGTCAAAGCAGTTAAACACTTGGCTCAAAAGTAAAACATTACCATGGTTTCAAGACGATACAACCTCAGATTTCCTAAGGGCAAAAAATGATTTGATCCTCACATATGAAGAGAAAGTACTCACCACACCAGGGAAGATTTTAGTGAGTCGGTCAACAGCTGCCATGGCTTTGGACTTCCCTCCTCCAAGACAGTCCTCAAACTCATACAGCGGCTGCCGAACTGGGTTGGAATATGAGATCTTCGCATTGTCTACAAATGTGATGCGTCTCACTCCCCATCCCTGGAGAACAAAAGAGAAACATATTTCATGTTTTCAAAATCATGAGATTTTGAAACACTTAACCAGTCTTTACTGACATGAACACTGTCATAAGCAGCACTTTGTAAGCAGCTTCATTGACAATGAGTGGGTGGTTGTGTGCCTGTTGTGCATTTAAAATAGAATAGATACATCAGTGTGCAGGTAGTCTAAAGTGCCCTCAGAGCAATCAATGACAAGTGAACAAAGAAGCAGAGACGTGCATTTAACATTACACATGCAAGCAGCGATACACTGACACTTCTCAAACGTAGTCATTTAGTTAAAGTTTGTCACAATCAGGTGAAACATTTAAAACACGTTTACTAAATCAGTTTAATGCACTGTAAAAGGACAAGGCAGTGTTTACAGGGTATCTATCTTACTGGATTAAAATTACTTTAAATCACAGGCAAATAAAATAGATGTTAGATGTGCATATCTAAAGATGATGTCATGACATGTGAAGGAAATAAGTAACTGACTTCGTAAGTAGCATGTAATCTATGAATAACCTACAGTGTACCAGCCTTTTGATTATGGTCACTGAACAGAGCACATTCATGTCATGCTGGGGAAACAGACTTACAGTAAACACAGAGAATGCCTTAAATCAGCATTATGTTATTCCTTGTGTTGCTGGATAAACATCATGCAAAAATCAGTGGATAAAATCGTGGGATCCCGAATTACACTATTAACTAATAACTAACTGTTCTCTCATGGAATCAGTATTGAAGCTATCAGAACAAACAGAAGGAGATGATAACACTACGACAAACACGAGAGGAGACATGTTTTTGCGTTTCTGGTGTGTAGATGGACATAAAGTCCATAATAATCTGGAGTCAAATTTACTTCCAATAAACAGCATGTTCACATTTCTGTGCCGAGTTCAGCCAGTGAAAGCTTACTTTCCGTTTTCAGTTTGCTTGGTCATATGTAGGTTAACACAGGGTCAACAGTACAATGAAAAGTGGTGGATGAGAAAAAAAGGTCAGCTCAGCATTCAGAGCACTAGTTGGAATAACAACGTTGGACATAAAAAGAAACATGAAAATGAGGATTGTGTAAAAGTGACAGGTGTACACATACAGTAGGTATTGAAAGGGTTAGGGTTATTATATTATTATATTAGGGTTTTTATATTATACTTCATTATAGAAGTACAAAATACCCTAATTACTAAAACACCCTCACCATTAGAGTCCTGGCTACATTGCAGCCCAGAGTCCCAGCTCCCAGTAGAAGACACTTTGTGCTGACCACCTTGTCCAGGTCCAGGGAAGGAACTAGTCTCCATCTCATCAGCTTCAGGTTCAGGTCCACTGATGACTCAGCAAGTCTGCAGACAGTCAGTGGAGACAACTGAAGACTCTTTGTTCACCGAGTACAAAGAAACGTTTACGGTTCACAGCAACAGATGGCACAGCACACATCAAAAAATGACATTTGTTTCTAATGTAGTGATTTAAAGACATCAAAACCAGCCTCTTGACATAAAGCACCAACTGTATAGATGCTGCTGTAGATGATCTACTTTATCAAATACATATATTATTAAACTAAAACAAAAATATTCATTAATTGCTGAAGTGTAGTTTTGGCTGTAGGCTGACACAGTCCAGTTGCATCCTTAAAAATAAACATATTTGTACTGTGTTCATTACCTTTTAGGATCCATGCATTCACTGAGGTTGACCATCCTGGGTCCCATGGCACCCTTAGGGTTCTTCTCCCAACCTACACTCTTAGGACAAGCTGTGAAAAAATACATTAACAGTGTAAAATAAGCATAAAATGGCCCAACTACAAAGCACAAAATGTGGAAGCTGTATTAAAAAAAAAACAAGTCTTAATGAAATATTAAAACAGTTTAATATGTTGACTCTCTTAAATTACACAAACACAGCATCTCACTTACAGAGCTATGTAGAAATCTCTTTTATTTGCTCATTGCTTTTGATATACCTGACTCTCAGATTGCTGTCTCCACCCCAATGCAAAGGACGTAAATTGATTTTTCACAGTATTCACAGCACTGAAAACACATTTAGAAAAAAATGCGACAACAATGTCTCTTCGGGATTCTTCTGATTTTGGATTCCACACAGACCTCACTGTCAACAATTTTCACTCTAACTACTTTCTCAAGAAGAAATAGTCAGTGTGAACAGTGTCGACAGCCTGACCAGATTGGAAAAAAAACATATTTTATTTTGTCATACAATGAGTAGTGCTCTAACATCACCAAAGATTGGCAACTCTCTCTCTTCACATTAACGTCGTTGTCGTCGTTGTTGTCGTCGTCGTTGTTGTTGCTGCAGCATATTCTTAAATGACTTAATCCGTTTATAGAGTTTAGATTAATTGCAATAAGTTAATTTAGTAGTATGTTACAGATTGTTGTGGATCAGTCAGGTTGTTGTTGTTTTCTTGTTCTCTCTTTCTCATACAGTTTTGATGAACATCGGACACTACTTCAGTCCTCCTTGTTTACTCTACATTGCTCAGCTTTGGTGGCTAGATGCACAAATGTTGCTGTGCAATAAAGTGCAAAATAATAATATTATTTTTGATTCTGGACTAAGATATGTGAATGTTAATCAAGCATCCAGATGTTTATTTCAGCTTGCTGAAGAGTAAAACACTTTTTGGTTGTGGCAAGAACAGAGCTTGGTGAATCTGAGACGTTGGGCTGAGTTAGACGGATTAATCCTTTTCAAAACAATACCAAATTTGTCCATGCAAAACCAAACGGAAAAGCGGAATCAATTTTTGTTGCATGAATACACACTCTATGAGTTAATTAAAACCCTAAGATGTGGTGAAGAGGTAGACTGATGTAAACAAAGACACTTCATCTGAACTCAACAAAAACCTTCACAGATCACAGAGCTACCCCCTCATCTATCCTGCTATTACCATTTAAATGACTTTCATCCCTTATTCAACTGATAGAGAAATAATAGAGAAGCAGTGTGAGATTATTGTGGCTTGAAAAGGATATAACAGATAATCTCAGTGGAAGGTAATTCATTAAAAAACATTTAAATACACTGTTGGGGTAAGATTTAAGATTTATGTCACTTACAATATACTCATAAACTCACACACATTTAGATGAACAAGAACAAATGAATGTACAAACAAAGACATGGTATACCACACACATACACACACAGAGGAATGGAAATTACCTGAGTTAAGGGGAAGCTCAGGTAGTTTGATCTGGAAGATCAGACTGTGCTGGATGGAGCGGCTTCCCTGCAGAGTTCTGTCCCTGAAACACAGCACCTCCACTGTGTCCAGCTTTGAGCCCCTGACACACACACACACACACACACACAAAAAGGAGATGCAAAAGTCAAACAGACACACATGGACTAAATAATGTGATCAACAATACATCCACACACTTAGACATCTCTCCATGTATGGTACTTAATAACCACAGACAGATTATACAATCGCACTCCGGTGAAACAACTGAATAACCGAGATATCACGGCTACGTTGTAATTCTATCTTCAACCATCTTAGCCAGTATCAACAGTTTATGTTTATGTTACGCTAAGAGAAAATTAAGTCAAACACAAGATTAATGAGGTTTGTATTGGATAAAACCTGCCTGAGACTACGGCGCGTGAAGCCTAAACTCTCTAAAGGTATTTGCTGCTGATAAGCCACTGGTTTCAGGACACTATTGCTAAACAAGCCTCGATGGGAGTTCCTTGTTTAAATGAAAAATAATTATGCAATGAAAATATTTTTCGAACAGCAAGGCAGGTGCCAGAAAAAACTGAGCTCTGACCAATAATGAATGTAGACCTGAAGTTAGAGACGTACACAGCACTTCCAAACTGACTGAACTGAAATTGCAGCAGTGTAATGTGCAGCACCGAGATCAGTGATAATTTTGATTTTAACATTCCAGCATGATGATATAATATGATGATAGGATGTAACAATGTTTTTTTATTCATTTTCAGACACTGTTAAGAACAACGAGTAGAGATTAGTAGCCGTTCTTGTTTAGATTAGTAATCCATCACAATTATCATCATGTGTAGTGTTATTTTTCTCTAAAAGAAAACGTGTTACTGTTCTGTGGTAAATCCATCTGCACTACCAGCTTCATCTTTAACTTTGACTTTGATTTGTCAGGTCAAAGAACAAACATTAAGTATGAAACAGCCTTGCACTGATGAGGTTTGCACCTGCACTCTATCTAATGTATTCTTTAAGAATAAACTCAAACTAATTTGTTTAGGTTAGTTTTTCCTCGGTGTATCTATTTATGTGGGTTGTCTGTTTTTAACTTTTTAATTGTTCCATGACACTGCAAAGCACTTTAAACCACTTCTGTATGAAACTGTGGTTTACTAATACATTTGACAAAAACACCTAGAATGTAAAACACATGCTTAATAACTAGAAAGCACTTCAGCATGCTTTGGAAATGACAGCAAAAAAAAAAATATGGTGACAGTGGATGAAATAAAGACTAGTCTAGTCATGAAAACATCTCCTCTTCTGGTTTGGAAAAATTATGTTAAAGGCAATAAACTCTTGAAGTAGTCATTAATTATATCTGTAAGTATAAAGCCTCCTAAATTTATCAAATGATAGAAAAATTCTTATTATCTTAGGCTATAATATTGTTTCTCAACTGCGATCTAAGACAGTTTGACACAGTCTTTATTTCTTCTATCTACCATCAGGCTTCAGTTATTGGACATTGAAAGTTTTCATGGAGTTTAACTGTGTCACAAGAAGCTATCCCATTGTGAATACACTGCACAAGATAAACTTTAGATTGAAAAAAACTACGAGCTGAAATGGGATTAAAATGTAGGCGTGACAAGTGTAGCCTATGTCACATGTTTTTAGTCTTTGTCTAAATATTTGAATATTCTCAGAGGCTGAATCTCGGAATAAATATGGAGCAATAAATCGAATGACTTGCACCAACTTCCCACTGGTGCTGAAACATTTCCTCTGTATATATATATATATATATATAGTATAATATACTGCACTTTTTAAAAATATTCATATTTTTTAGTTATGTCTACATGATGAGGATGCAGTATATAAGTATACTTACTGTCTGATGAGTTGGATAGCATCTTCGTACTTCATCCCACTCTCTATTAGAGCCAGAGCAACCAGCACAGGAGCCCTGTGTGCATAAAGCACACAAACACACAGATTCACGTCTGTTGAGTCTGTCTGAGT